>NC_084741.1:48855280-48863548 GCF_033978785.1 Entelurus aequoreus
TTGTCATATGTATTTATTTTGGCCCAGTAAATATGCAGCCTGACAGCTAAAATACTGTTGTGCTTCTGCTGTACAACCTAAGTTGGTGCTTTAGGGCAAAATAAATTAAAGTACACTGTAAGCAGTTGCAACATCAAATCTTCATCTTCTCCAGCACATTAAATATTTATATGATGCAATACATACTCAAAGTTATTTATGGGGAAAACAAGTTTTATGTACAGTTTGATGTAATTATGTTTTATTAAAGTACATCTGACTTTCCATCTAATCACTCGAGATGTGCCGTGCAAGATTTTGAAAATATGTAATATTCATTTTGCAGGCCACAATTATGCTCAGGTATGTATTTCAAACAAAACAAGAGGCAAAAAAAAGTCAATACTCCTCCATGCATGTACACACACAACTTTTGTGGACATTAGAAAGCCATTCACTTGGGACAAATACTCCCGTGTGAATCATAAAAAACTCATTTGCCCCCCAACTGTCTTTTTCTCTTTAATAGATGGGCTTCAAGCTGTTGTTTGTAGATAGGCACAGATCAACGAACGCTAATTAACAGACTGTGGTAACAGACCGTTATCATTCTATTCAATTACTGCTCCCGGCGCCTATTAGGTTTCTTACTTTGCTTGTCTCCATCACAACGAGAACGGAACATTAACAAAAAAATCAACAACAAAGTGCAACAACAGCCTTAAAACAGAGCACGGGTGGTTTCTGCAACCAAAATGAGGAGCTTTCAACAAAACTATAAAGCCATTAAGGACTAGCAATGTGCTTTCTTTTTAACTTCAAGGTTTGATTCACTTAAATTACGAAAAATTCAAAATATACAACACCAATCCACTGTTGAGACAAGTCTTGCCAGTGGGGATCGACACTGCAGCACTCAGCCCGATGTTGTGAGGCAGCAGTGTGTTTAAAGCTTAAGCTTACATGAGCACTTGAGGAGTCCTACAGCCCTCAAACACACAGTGGTCGGTACACAACACAAAAGAACAGCAGTGCATACTGGATAGAAGAACTTTAATCCTATTACGCAATTTAAAAATCAAACATCCCAGAAGAACCGATCTTATGAACTGCAGTTTGAAGGTATTGTACAGCAGGAAACTTGGAGAAAAAAAAGCATATGCAAAAACATTTAGGAGAAGATCAGGGGAATAGAGTCTCCAGGTTGCAACCATGAAAGCCCATCTGTAGGGCATTATAAATGATATTAAATAACAAAGACCATAGAACACAGCGGGTGATAAAGACTTAATCTGAAACTGATGGATGGAGAGAAGGGTGGGTTTGGGCGAGGGAGACGGTATTCCTAATTCAAACCTGATGAGGGCAAAAGTCACATCACAGCGGGAAATGCGGTAACACAAAAACAACAAAGCGGTCAAAGAGAGAAATCAACTATACAAAAAAGTTACTTGCTCTGTAACTAAAACATAGACGTTAGAAGACGTGAAGCCAAGACATTCTTGGAAACAAGATAGAGTTCAATAATCAAATCAGGGAATGCCATTAAAGGTAGAGTGATGCATTACGGACTTGAATTGGGAATAATTAATCACTCGGTTTTGTCCTGAAATTCATGTACTGTACAGTAGAGAAGGGATTTATACGGCCCAATTCTTGGGTGGATCTTGCGTGAAAGGAAGGGGTGAGGGACGAGGGGGTTAATCATTATGCGATGCAGTCTGCTGAAAAGGATGGAAAGGGGTACTCTAAATTATGTAGCATCTGGCGCTGTAGTAAAAGTTGGAATTGCCACAAAACCCATTTTAAGATATTTAACACTCTACTGCCATCTGGCAGCTACAGCATAGAGTCCCCCACCCCCAATTTGTCCGTTTCATGTGTCAAATAAACCATGACAAACGTGGCCATATGAATCACCTTCTTACTTAAATTGAACATTTTCTTACATATGGTACTCATAGTATGTTCACTATACTCATGAAATGTGTTGCAAAAATCACAATATTTCCCATTGTCCAGGAACATTTCCAGTGAATCATAAAAAATAAGTAATTTCTTATTTTTGCTCTGTGTGTAAATGGTACTTAGACCATGTTACACAGGTCATTGGTTTGTCACCATCAGTCAAAAATCTTTGTTGATTTAGAAAATGCATTTAACCAACCATAGCACTCTATAAAACTTATAATTCAGTACATATTTTGGAGGAATCAACACTTTCTACAAAAAGGAGTTGATTCTTCCTGGGGTGTCGTATAATATAACTGAAGCTAAATGTTAGATTATGTTATAAGTATATATTAAATGTGCAAACGGCTAAAGTTGTTGGCTGCAGGGAGCTAACAAGAATATTTTTCTTATGAATATGGTGATAATGACTCAGAGCACTCTTTCTAATCTTTTATTCCTTAAGACATAAACACAGATACGTAATAGAAAGAACCAGCATAGGTACTTTACATAGTGAAGCTAGACATATTATAGGAGTGTATGCACTGCAGATACAGTTGTCCCTGTTTTTTGCGGCTAATTGGTTTCAGGTCTGACCGTGGTAAACAAATTACAGCAAAGTAAGATTATTAATAATAAATCATGGTAAATGGGTTATACGTGTATAGTGCTTTTCTACCTTGAAGGTACTCAAAGCGCTTTGACAATATCTCCACATTCACACACATTCACACACTGATTGCGGGAGCTGCCATGCAAGGCCGTAACCACGACCCATCAGCAACAAGGGTGAAGTGTCTTGCTCAAGGACACAACGGACGTGACTAGGATGGCGGAAACTGGGGATTGAATCAGGAACCCTAAAGTTGCTGGTACGGCCACTATACCAACCGAGCCACAGTTCATCTCTACTTACTCGGACAGCTACTGATTATTTAATTGACTAATTAGCGCACCGGTACTAGTATGCCTCGCGTCTTGTCTTTTGAAATCGTTCACATCAAAGTCTCACTAATGTAGAGATGTCTTGTTGATGAGGCAGACTACCAAACGATGGTCATCTTGATTGTCGCGGTAAAGATACAGTAGTGCCATGTTTAGCCGCCATGTTCTCTTTCTATGCCACATCAATGTGGAATGCGCTCCCAACAGGTATTAAAGAAAGGGCATCTCTATCCTCCTTCAAAACCGCAATAAAAGTTCACCTCCAGGCAGCTACAACCCTAAATTAACACCCTTCCCGGATTGCTAATAATCAAATGTAAACAATCAAATGCAGATACTTTTTCTTATGCCTTCTCATCTCTCTCTCTCTCTCTCTCTCTCTCTCTCTCTCTCTCTCTATGTCCACTACTTGCTGTCCATATCCTACCCCCCCCCCTCCACACCCCTGATTGTAAATAATGTAAATAATTCAATGTGATTATCTTGTGTGATGACTGTATTATGATGATAGTATATATCTGTATCTGAATCAATTTAAGTGGATCCCGACTTAAACAAGTTGAAAAACGTATTCGGGTGTTACCATTTAGTGGTCAATTGTACGGAATATGTACTTCACTGTGCAACCTACTAATAAAAGTCTCAATCAATCAATCAAAAAAAAGCATTGCCTTAATACAGAAACAGAAGTCCCACTTGGTGAATTAGCCATCGCCACAACATAATTTATACACCTAATTCATGATAAAATACAGAGAATATGTTTTTAAAAACTGTCTCTTTAAATCTGTGATGTAGTGGAGCCGTAATATTTGAAGCATGATGTTGTGAGGAACAACTGCATTAAGGAAAGTTAACCTTTTCATAGGTACCACATTTTTCGGACTATAAGGCGCCCTTAAAATTCTTTCATTTTCTCAAAAATCGACAGTGCGCCTTATAATCCGGTGTGCCTAGGGTACGTATTATTTCCGGTTGTGCTTAACTACCTCAAAGCAATTGTATTTGGTACATGGTGTAATGATTAGTGTGACCTGTAGATTAGGGCTGCAACTAACGATTAATTTGATAATCGATTAATCTATCGATTAGTACTTCGATTAATCGATTAATAATCGGATAAAAGAGACAAACTACATTTCTATCCTTTCAAGAATTTTATTGGAAAAAAACAGCATACTGGCACCATACTTATTTTGATTATTGTTTCTCAGCTGTTTGTACATGTTGCAGTTTATAAATAAAGGTTTATTTAAAAAAAATAAAAATAAAAAATAAAAATAAAAAATAAAAATTGTCTCTGCGCATGCGCATAGCATAGATCCAACGAATCGATGACTAAATTAAACGCCAACTATTTTTATAATCGATTAATCGATTTAATCGATTAGTTGTTGCAGCCCTACTGTAGATGGCAGTCACACATAAGATATATGTGGGGACTGCAGATTGACGCCTGTTCAATAAATGACAGGAGTAAACAAAACCAACATATTGATGTTCCGTTGAGAATATAGAACATTACACACAATGCTCAAAAAATCTGTCAAAATGTTTTAGTACGACTTTGTTACGGCTATCGTAGTCAAACGGGTATTATTACGGTGTGTGTATAAGGACCCTAAAATAGCACCTATTAGGAAACATATTATTTGCCGTTTTGTTTTGCAATATTATGCAAAATAACTTTTCTCACCTTCAGTACATGCTGATGTGTATTTGGGATCTGCATAATTCCCGAAAATGTGCGCGCAGCGGCCATTGTAACCCGCGCCGTAGTCAATAACCTTCTTCTTTTTCTCTATCTTTTTGTTGTGGGCAATTCATCCTTCGCTGTTGCCATTTCTAATACAAAGTAGCGTACAGCTCTAACGTACTGTATCTATCAGTAGACTCGCTATGCACATCATGAAGAGACGGTAAGAAAGTGAATTGAAAATGGTCTGTAATACATAATCTATACAACATTTTGACCAAAGAACCACAATGACGTGTTTTAAATGTAGAAAAAAAAATCATATTATGACCCCTTTATTGCGACTTATAATCCGGTTCACTTTTCGTATTAATATAGACCTGAATAGACCCGCTCGTCGGCAGTGTACCTTATAATCCGGTGCGAAAAATACGGTATTATCTTTTGCATACTGATAAATTGCTTTGTAAGCCAATGAATGTCTTTCTCATAAATATTTTAAAAAGCTTTGCCAGGTTCAACAAAATCGAGCTCATTATAACATATTCAGATGCATTAACTAATCATGATTGTTGTACGACAAACTGAAATAAATACTAACCATTACAACCAGTCATGTTGTTGTTGTTTTGCCCAAGTTTAAATATGAACAAACGTAATCACACTTGCTCACTCATTGTTCTTTCAGGCAGCGTTTCCATTCAATCATGTAGGCAACAGGAAAGGGAAACGTGGCTTCCTGTAAAAGAATGGGTGGAGAGTAGTCGTGTTCATTTTGTACAAGCCTGTGTATGTTTGGTTCATGTATGAGCATGCTCATACTGAGACTCCCACTTTCTGTTTAACTACTGTTGCCGTAGGAGTCAATGGTTCACTTTGACTCATAGTGTTGACATAATTTGGGGCTCTCTGGTTGACATTGCTTACTGAATTTGGTACTTTAGTTAGCGAGAGGATCTCTATCGGCACTTCACAAGTCATGTCCCCCCTCCCACACAAACAGGCCACATCACCGGCAGCACAAACTAGATCCCGAATAGGCACACGGCTCTCGTGTGAGCTGGAGCAATACAATGTCCGTGTATTTTACTTATTATGATAAATGATAAATGGGTTATACTTGTATAGCACTTTTCTACCTTCAAGGTACTCAAGGCACTTTGACAGTATTTCCACATTCACCCATTCACACACACATTCACACACTGATGGCGGGAGCTGCCATGTAAGGCGCTAACCAGCACCCATCAGGAGCAAGGGTGAAGTGTCTTGCCCAAGGACACAACGGACGTGACTAGGATGGTAGAAGGTGGGGATTGAACCCAAGTAACCAGAAACGCTCCGATTGCTGGCACGGCCACTCTACCAACTTCGCCATGCCGTCCCTATATTAAAAAGTTAAAGTACCAATGATTGTCACACACACACACTAGGTGTGGTGAGATTATCCTCTGCATTTGACCCATCCCCTTCCCCCCCTGGGAGGTGAGGGGAACAGTGAGCAGCAGCGGTGGCCGTGCCCAGGAATCATTTTTGTTGATTTAACCCCCAATTCCAACCCTTGATGCTGAGTGGCAAGCAGGGAGGTAATGGGTCCCATTTTTTATAGTTTTTGGTAAGACTTGGCCGGGGTTTGAACTCACGACCTACCGATCTCAGGGCGGACACTCTAACCACTAAAACAAATCATCAAAGCTACAAAATACAAACCAATGGTTTTTTTAATCAAATTAATCAATTTGATTGATGAATCCTTGCAGCCCTAGCCATCAGCAGCTGTCCGTTTAAAATGGAGATGAACTATTTTGATGCACTTCATTTTCGACATCAACAAAACAGCTTTGGCATGAGCCATGTGGAATGACAACGCAGTATGCGCAATTCTAAAAAGAATGCTAACTTCAAATCAAATCCATTCAAACTTTAATTATTTCAATCAATTTCATACACAGGCAAGTGGCAAAGTGCTGTACAAAACTTAAAAAAATAAATAAGAGAAAAACAATACAAATGCACAAACACACACACACACACACACACACACACACACACACACACACACACACACACACACACACACACACACACACACACACACACACACACACACACACACACACACTCACTCACGCAAGCACACAGATCACTATTGACAAAGGCAAAACAAAACATGGAATGGCACTGAGGATTTGAGGAAAATTGAGCGGATATCGTTAAAAACAGTACCAGACAGACCTACTAGGTGTCAAAGTCTATTTAACAAAATGTGATGGTTTACTATATCAAAAGCAGTGCTTAGATCCAGACTATAATTGATAGCTGTGGTCTCAGACAAATAATAAATGAACCCATGCATCGCAACGGTAATACGATAGCCCTAGTCCTTGTCCGGGGTGTCACCACCTGCAATGTTATTATACTCCCGTACACTAAAGTAATGTCTAAATATTACCTTACAAAATTTGAAGTTCTGACTCATTGTCAACAAGCTACTAATAGCCAATGCTTTAGCAGCCGTAACATTAATGCTGTCACAACTACGACTCTTGCTGGCCTACTGCCTTTGGTAATGGCCACCATTCCCAAATTATGTGGGCTCTATCGATAACCTCACTAACAACTTTAACGATGAAGTATGAATAAAGGCAAGATTGTTTTATAAATATCTCCGCAATGTCTCCACAGTTTAATTTCAAATTTTCGGGACTTATGCAGATCCCAAATACACAACAGGAGGTACAAATAGGTAAGAAAAGTTGGTTGAGCATAATAGGACACCCTGTGTTTTTATCTTTGCAAATACACACACATAGGGCGTGATTTACCAAGATCCAAATACCACGCTGCAAACAGCGTGCACAATCTATAAAATAGTGTGCACTATTAGTGGGCGTGTTGCGTGCGATTTACTAACACTGCGAGTGAAATTGTAAAGTGGTGGAGACCGCCTTATTTAAATGTGGATTTTGCGTGTACTGTACGGGGCATCACCACAGAGACTCTCATTTACTGCACATTCATGTTACCATACTCAGTTTCGTTTCCGTTTTGCAGCAGACATTTACCACTTGTATAGAAATTTTAGAAGCAGTCGTGCAGTGCATCTTTATTGACACCACTTTTTTTTTGCCACTGAAGGTGAATGGGAGAGAGGCTCCACTTACTCTGCTCAATTCGCAAAAAATGCATAATTAAATAATTGTTTGTATATAAAAATAATAAATATTCTATGTTAAAAAAACAAACCTCATTAAAAAAATACTAAAGGGCACCGAAATACAACAATTGAATTTGTTTTAATCAGTCCCTTAAGTTTTATAGCACAGTGGTCCCTAGCCACCGGGCCACGGCCCGGTACTGGTCAGTGGATCGATTGGTACCGGGCCGCACAAGAAATGTTAAAAAAAAAATATATATATTTTTTATTTATTTTTTATTAAATCAACTAAAGATACACTTACAATTAGTGCACCAACCCAAAAAACCTCCCCCCCCCATTTACACTCATTCACACTCATTCGCACAAAAGGGTTGTTTCTTTCTGTTATTAATATTTCTGGTTCCTACATTATATATCAATATAGATCAATACAGACTGCAGGGATACAGTCCGTAAGCACACATGATTGTATTTTTTTATGACAAAAAATACATAGGAGAGAATGTATGGTATTGCTACTGTTCGTACCTACTCC
>NC_084741.1:48863568-48883568 GCF_033978785.1 Entelurus aequoreus
CTCGCTGTCGTTTGCGTGTGATGTGTGTTTGTGCTCGTGTCAGAGTCAGAGAGATCACGCAAGTGTGCCAGAGACATAAACAAACTAACAATGAGGCAGAAGTGTGTATGCGTGTGTGTTGAGCATGCATGCAAACTAGCTTTGTGGCTCCCAGTGAAGTGTTAGTTTAAGTGGAAGTGGGGGGTGGAGATGGGATAAAAGGCCTGACTAGATTAGGCTGGCACACACTACTGAGGCAAACTGCCTGGACTTTCTGTGCACTCTGTGCTCAGCGTGTTTATGTGTGCGTTTGCGCTTGTGGGACAATGCTGGCGACATTGCGATTAAGTTGTGAAAGCAAATTTTGGTGCAGCTATAAAATAAAGCCAGGCCATCACAGCCACTGGAGATGTGCAGAGGAAGTCGTTGTCCTGACATTACTTTGATGCGTGTTGAACGTAGTTTACATTCCCATAAAGCAGTGCTTCTCAAATAGTGGGGCGGGCCCCCCTGGCGGGGATACGGTGCATGTGACCCCGGGAAACATGCTTTATCAGTATCGTGCTTCGAACGCCGCTTCGACAAGCTATGCTCTACAAAATATGGCTATTGTAGCCATTCGTCCTGACTTCATTTTAAATTAAAACAATTAAAAAAATGCAGAAATTGTTTTATTCATTTTTGTTTTGTAGGTTAAAGTGTTTTATATTTTGTGCTCCTGAGTTACTGTTGCGGATCACTTAGAATGTATTATTATTTATTTATTTTTTTAAATTTTATTTTTGTATCAAATGGTTCCAGTCAGTCAAAAAAATGTTTGAATAGTTCAAATAAAGATTTTTTTTATTTAATTCCAAATTGATGTACATTATTTTTTTTTTTTTTACAGACTAAACAATGTTAATAATGTTACTTTTTGTTGTAAGTTGATCTATATTTCTTATTTTCTTTAATATTAATTAAGATACAATGTTATGCAGAGGTATACTTATAACAATTTCATAGACAAAGGTTACTATTTATAGTCGCGACTGAAAATTGGTAGGTCTGGGGGGCGCAAAATGTTTTCTTCTCCTTGGGTGGGCGTAGGAGGAAAACAATTCAGACACACTGCCATTAACTATCCCATAAACGATGTGGTCTGACATCACATGGACAAAGATAAGACCTTTTGGAAGAAAGTTCTGTGGTCAGATGAAACAAAAATTTAGCTGTTTGGCCACAATACCCAGCAATATGTTTGGAGGAGAAAAGGTGAGGCCCTTAATCCCAGGAACACCAAGCCTACCGTCGAGCATGGTGGTGGTAGTATTATGCTCTGAGCCTGTTTTGCTGCCAATGGAACTGGTGCTTTACAGAGAGTAAATGGGACAATGAAAAAGGAGGATTACCTCCAAATTCTTCAGGACAACCTAAAATCATCAGCCCGGAGGTTGGGTCTTGGGCGCAGTTGGGTGTTCCAACAGGACAATGACCCCAAACACATGTCAAAAGTGATAAAGGAATGGCTAAATCAGGCTGGAATTAAGGTTTTAGAATGGCCTTCCTAAAGTCCTGACTTAAACGTGTGGACAATGCTGAAGAAACAAGTCCATGTCAGAAAACCAACTAATTTAGCTGAACTGAACCAATTTTGTCAAGAGGGGTGGTCAAAAATTCAACTAGAAGCTTGTGGATGGCTACCAAAAGTGCCTTATTGCAGTGAAACTTGCAAAGGGACATGTAACCAAATATTAACATTGTGTGTATGTATACTTTTGACCCAGCAGATATGGTCACATTTTCAGTAGACCCATAATAAATTCATAAAAGAACCAAACTTCATGAATGTTTTTTGTGACCAACAAGTATGTGCTCCAATCACTCTATCACCAAAAAATAAGAGTTGTAGAAATCATTGGAAACTTAAGACAGCCATGATATTATATTCTTTACAAGTGTATGTAAACTTTTGACCACGACTGTATATATATATATATATATATATATATATATATATATATATATATATATATATATATATATATATATACATATATATATATATATATATATATATATATATATATATATATATATATATATATATATATATATATATATATATATATATATGAATTAATGACATAAAGGGGATTGTGTCATGATCCGTTTCCTGGTGTGCACCCTCTTTCCTTTCATTTTACTGTTCGTTTCCATGGACACTAATTCTCCACACCTGCCTTTGTTTAGTAATTAGTGTTCCCACCAGGTGTTTTGGTTAATCACTCCCCTTTATAGTTTTCAGTCACCCAGCACAAGTTGCTGAGTCAATGCTCGCTGTACGCGACGTTTACGTTTCTTCTGGTTTTTCACCTCGCTCAAGTGTTTTTTTCCGCACTCTAGTATTCCTAGCTGTTCACCCTTGGTCACTATTTGATTTGTTGCTTCACGCTTGTTTGGCGTCTGAGCTTTTACATTTTTGTCATGCCTTAAATAATTAAAGCTTGATCCTACCTGCAAGCTGCTCCTGCTTGTCTTTCTGCATTGGAGGGAACACGACCATTGCAGCCATGCGTTCCCGACATAACAGATTGACTGCATTGTCGGCCTTAAATCCATAAGTAAACGTCCATAAACACATGTCAAATATACATCACACAATATACTGAATGCGGTACATCTAGAGATGGGTACCAAATTTGGTACTTTTATCGGTACCATCCGAATTCCATTGGTACTAGCTCAATTATATTTTATATTGGGTATGCTGTCGATTGGCATTAGTGATTTTCCTTTGCTGTTTCAACTTCACCAAATTCGGTAGTCAAAACTACACCTAAAATGCATGTTAGTTATACAGCTGATTTGTAATACCTGTAGTACTTACAGTACTTTGTAGGTCTCAATATAATTAGACTAGAATAGCACATTCAACCTATTGGCAAAGACTACTTCCTGGCTCAGGCAACACACCATATCTTATACACTACTGCCATCTAACTGCATGCACTATATAATACTTGCAATTGATAGTTCAAAGTGTAAAAAAAAAATCAATGTAACAACTGAACAGCACAGTTGTTATGATTATCAGCTCAGTGTTAAATGTTAAAAATAAAAATAAAAAGATTTTACTGCTAAACAATCATCATTTACTAACACATTGAACTCACACAAATGTACCATACATTACTACCGTTGAGTACCGGGAATCGATATTGATTCAAATGAGAAAGGTACCAATCTCCTAACTACAGTAGATGTTATCAAAGTACCGTATTTTTCGTATTATAACTCGCAGTTTTTTTCATAGTTTGGCCGGGGGTGCGATTTATACTCTGGAGCGACATATGTGTGAAATTATTAACACATTACCGTAAATGTATCAAATAATATTATTTATCTCATTCACATAAGAGACTAAGCGTATATCAGCAATCGGTGGTTGGGGGCGGGGGGCGTGGTTGGGGCGTGGTTAAGAGGGGAGGAGTATATTTACAGCTAGAATTCACCAACTCGAGTATTTCATATATATTTCATATATATATATATATATATATATATATATATATATATATATATATATATATATATATATATATATATATATATATATATATATATATATATATATATATATATATATATGTATGAAATACTTGACTTTCAGTGAATTCTAGCTATATATATATATATATATATATATATATATATATATATATATATATATATATATATATATATATATATATATATATATATATATATATATATATATTTATTTTAATATAAATAAATAAATAAAATAAATACTTGAATTTCAGTGTTCCAAAGACTATCCAGTAGATGGCAGTATTGTCCTGTTTAAGAGTGTCACAACATTGCTGTTTACGGCAGACGAACTGCTTTACGGTAGACGAAAACGTGACTGCTGTTGTTGTGTGTTGTTACCACGCTGGGAGGACGTTAATGAAACTGCCTAACAGTAAACCCACATAAGAAACCAAGAACTCGCCCTCGATCATTCTACAGTTATAACGTGATTGGGCGGGTACGCTGTTTATATTGTGGGAAAGCGGACGTGAAAACAGACTGTCGCCGCTGTCCCCAGTCAGGTCCGCATGGAGCTGGAGGGGGCGTGGCCTCCAGCTCCGGCTGAATTACGGGAGATTTTCGGGAGAAAATTTCTTCCGTGAGGTTTTCGGGAGAGGCGCTGAATTCCGCGAGTCTCCCGGAAAATCCGGGAGGGTTGGCAAGTATGACTTATACAGTTTGAGGCCGCCCTAAAAAAATATTTTCTGGGGTCTGTTTGGTGGAGCTTAGGAACCAAACAGTCATTATTTTTTTGCCACTCCAACGGTACTACAGTTCTATTCTTTTTACTCCCATGTTTGGAAATGTTAAATGTCTATATGTAAATATGTACAGTAAAGCCTTGCGTTAAGCAGCATTTGTTTCTCCAATACAACATATGAGATGAGGCATGACATGTTGTGTGCGTTGTGGAAATGTCTGGTCTGGACCTCCTCCTTACTTGGATATTCCCACTCTACATCATTCTCACCCAGTTAGCTCAAGTGTCTCATAGAGATGCCAAATGGCGCCTTTGTGTATTGGTGTCAAATGCGGTGGGGCATGGGAACATATTTGTTTTTCCCATGTAGGATGAGTAAGTCTTTGAGCTGTCGGTTTTCTTTTTTCTTTATATGGAAGATGTCTAAAAGCTCGACGCATGTCTCTTTGTGGGAGACTGATTGTACGTGACTTTCTGGCTCCTCTAACCAGACTCGAAGACAAGGTAGTTTGTAGCTCCTCAGTTGTAAATGTCTTTCTATGTTAGCGTCTCTGCGTGTCGACAAACAATCCAGGATAAAAATAGCGTTTAATATGGTTGTAAAATATCTGGGAAGAGTTTGATTTAACTGGAAATGACACAGCAATTACAAAAGTGGTAATCATATATTTTTGCATCCTCAACTACTCAACATGCTTACTGGTTTTCATTTCTCCTGTTTTTTTCCACCACCATACTATCAATGTGTGCTCAACAGCTGATGTCAGAATAATTTGTCTGCTGCATGTGGCGCACAAGCATTCTTAATATTTCATTGATTTTACTTCCTATATTGAATAATTAAAAGCCACCTGCGTGTGGAGACACTATGTGTTGGCAGTGTCACGCCAAATTGCTTCCCTCTACAAAAACCTTCCCTCCCCCATTTACTTCCGTGGTCATGTTTCCTCTTACGTCATTGACAGCGATCGATAGCACTTCGGCTTTGACTGCCCGTCGCTGGAAGGATACTTCGTCTTTGACAGCTGCTGGAATCTGAAGAAATCGATTATTGTTTTTTTTTTGTACAGGCGCGAAACAGGACAGTCGCGTGCAGGTTAAGGACCCCCGGCAACTTTGTGATTTTATTGGACGCAGCCCCGGAAGTAAATGGGGAAGGGAAGGTTTTTGTAGAGGGAAGAAATTTGGCGTGACAGCAGCGTATCTCGATAAGTACAGTAGGAGGAGGATTCACATGGCCTCATTTGTCGCGGTTTACCTGACACATGAAACGTGACAAATTGGGGGGTTGCACTATCCACTTGCGCCACCAGATGGCAGTAGAGTGTTGAATATCTTAACATGTATTTTGTGGCAATTTCAACTTTGACCACAGCGTCAGTTGTTATGTAGAGTGGCGTTTTCCATCATTTTCAGCAGACAGCATTGCACATCGATTAACCCACCCCTCTTCCTCTCACACGAGATCCACCCAGGAAAGGGGCCGTATGAATCCCTTCCCTATTGTATGCATACAATATGTGGTATTTTTGTACTCTGGCTAAGAGTAAATCTCAGCATTGTACTAGAGTTGTTCCGATACCAATAATTTGGTACCGGTACCGGTACTAAAATATATATATACTGTATATATAGAACTTCCAAAAAATTCAATATTGGCTTTATTTTAACAAAACATCTTACAATACAATAAACATGTTTCTTATTGCACTCAAAGCACAATTTTAGAAGGTTGACATATAAATTAAAGGGCATTAAACACATTGGGACAAGCGGCAGGAAATAGATGGATGGATAAACACATTGGGCTTTTCTTGTTGCACTCAAAGAACAATTTACAATTTTCCATTTTGCATTTAGTCTGCCATAATCAAGGATTAGGTTGGAATATAATAAGCTTTATTTACATTATAGTAAATGCTTCATGATTTATAGTTGCCACTCGTGGTGTGTGCTTTAAGAAAAACACAATTATAAGTAAGTACTAAAAACACAATTATAGATAAACGTACACAGACAAGCCATGTAGCAGGTAAAACACACTTTTGTTAAAGATAAAACACAAATTGTTGCAATTTGTTACCAAATTTAATCATTTTAACTTGCACTAGTTCACGTTAGATGGGCGGTCCTAACTCCGCTAATATTTGGCATCAATCCAAGCAGCTGTGTGCGTGTCTACGTATCTACATGTTATGTATCTACAGGTGCACAACAGGGGAGCTGGTTAACTTATGAGAGCAGTGTATGTGTGTTTGCGAGAATGGCAACGTGTAGTAGAGTAATGAACGGGTCCATTTGTGTCCTGACAATCTAACAAAGCAACCAGATTTTTTTTTTTTTGTTTTTTTGATGAATTCATTAATCAATCAACAAAACAATACACAACAATACCACAATAATGCAATCCAATTCCAAAACCACACCCGTCTCAGCAACATAAAGAACAACAATAAACAGAGCAATTGAGAGCAATTGAGGAGACACAAACATGACACGGAACAATCCAAATGTAGTGAAACAAAAATGAACATTATTGACAACAGCATCAATATTAGTAATACTTTCAAAATAGCAGTGATTAAAAAACCCTCACTGATATTATCATTAAAAACATTAATAAAAAATAATTTAAAAAATAGAAATGAACAATAGTGTCATAGTGGCTTACACTTGCATCACATCTCATAAGCTTGACAACACACTGTGTCCAATATTTTCCACAAAGATATAATAAGTCAGATTTTGGTTCATTTAATAGTTTAAACAAATTTAAATAATGGATCCCATATTCCAATATATGACTCATTATTATCTAAACTAAATGCAATTTGTTCTACTGATATCATCTCCATAGCTTGTGTGTACCAGTCAGTATGAGTTGGACTATCAACATCTATCCATTTTTTAAATATTACCCTTTTTGTTATTATGCATATTGAAAGAAAAGCAACCAGATAGTCACAAATCGGCGGCCTCGTCATTCTGACTAGTGATGGGACCGGCAGTTCTTTTGACTGTACTGAATCACTAGAATCAGTTCCTTAAATTGATTCCTTCAAAAAAATGTGTTCACTGAATCCCCCCCCCCCCCCAAAAAAAAAATAGGGGGAAGGAGGGGGGGGGGGGGGGGGCGTGCGTAGTACAGTACAGTGCAGACATTCGCGGGAGAAGCAGCAAATAGGGTGAACGCGAGTCTCTACACAGTAGTGATGGGATCTGCAGTTCTTTTGACTGTACTGAATCACTAGAATCAGTTCCTTAAATTGATTCGTTCAAAAAATGTGTTCACCGAATCCCCCCCCCCAAAAAAATAAATAAATAGGGGGGGGGCGTGCGTAGTACAGTACAGTGCAGACATTCGCGGGAGAAGCGGCAAATAGGGTGAACGCGAGTCTCTACACAGTAGTGATGGGATCTGCAGTTCTTTTGACTGTACTGAATCACTAGAATCAGTTCCTTAAATTGATTCGTTCAAAAAAATGTATTCACTGAATCCCCCCCCCCAAAAAAAAAAATAGGGGGGGGGGGGGGCGTGCGTAGTACAGTACAGTGCAGACATTCGCGGGAGAAGCAGCAAATAGGGTGAACGCGAGTCTCTACACAGTAGTGATGGGATCTGCAGTTCTTTTGACTGTACTGAATCACTAGAATCAGTGACTGACACAGCGCCACAGTCAGCACAGTTCAGTACGTGAACCTGAATCACTTCTGCAGCAGCAGTTCTGTGTGCAGGTCAGCGAATCATGAGTCAGTCAGTAACAGCTTCCCCAGCGGCAGATCTCGGTGTGTGTCAGTTCGCGAACGACACAAGCCCTCAGCACCCAATGAACGACGCGCACAGTGACTGAACGAGAGCCTCAATGTGACGTCCTCCTCCGCGACACAGTCAGTTCTCTGTGTCAGTAGGTTCGCGAGTCCTGATTCTGAATGAGTGAGTGAGTGCAGCGCGAACCTGAATCACGTCCTCAGCGACAATAAATAAATAAATAAAATAAATACCTTCAAAATAAAACAAATAAATGAAGAACCAGAAATGCCAACATAAAAACTAAATGTTCTGTAGCCTACGTTTAAAAATATAACAAAGAAAATATCAACTTAAATGTGCAAACAAAAAGAAAATAAATAGGCTACCTTAAATAAAACAAAACAAATATTGAGCCAAGTGCCAGAAATGCCAACATTAAAACTAAAATTTCTGTAGCTTACATTTAAAAATATAAAAATGGAAATATCAACTTAAATATGCAATAAAAAAGAAAATAAACAGCTTAAATAATATAAAAATCAACAACAGTTGCAGTAGAAGGGATAATAATAATAATAATAATAATATGAATCAGAATTGATCCCCAAGGAGAAATGTATTTTTGTTACAATAACTGTGTTAATCATACCCTATGTATGTGTACATACATTTGTTATTATTTTTATTTTAAATCTTCTCAAAACAGCCTGCCCTACACTTTACCCCCCGCCCCTCCCCCTCGCGTCGCTGCTGCTCAGCCTTGCCCTGCTGGCCCTGCACTGAGTTTCTTTCTGTCTCCTCTACTCTCATAACTTTATGTGTTGAGATAATGGGGACGGGGCACGTGTGTGTGTTTGTTTTCATGTGGCTTGAGTCAACATTAGCCGTTAGCTTGGAGAATGAATGGAGAACGGATGCCAATGGCATGAAACATATCCCCGCGATGGGAGGAGAATCACTCGCGGCATTGGGGCAAGCAGAGCAGAGAGCGAGAGCGTTGTCGTTCACTGAGTGATTCATGTCGTTAATTCGCAGTGAAAGAATCGTTCGGTCAGTCCCTCCCCCGCCCTCTCATTAGCTGCGTCGTTCGCCGACGTTGAGGGTTCAGTGAGTCACAGAATGCGCCAGTTCCACTCATACCGGCATGGTCGCGGCGGAGCTCAACTGAACTGAGAAAGGAACGAATCAGTTCATGAAGTGATTCGGTTCAGTACGTTCACTCAAAAGATTTGTTCGTTCGAACGAATCGTTCGCGAACAACACAGCACTAATTCTGACTTGAAAAGAGAGCTTAGCAGACCCATTGACGGGTAAAGTGAAGTGTATTAACCCGACAAAAACATCGACCCTGAAGGGAACGTCTACCCTGTGCTCCTCTACTACAGTCTGCACCGGAGCAGAACATTAGGGCAGGTGTAACAACTACATTATTACCTGTCACTCTTTGTAACTCCTTGTGCAGATCTGAATGCTTATTGTTTTAAATGTTTATCGAAGTTTGAAGCAAAGGTGGTAATTCAAATCGCCACATTTGCCGAGGCGTGTTTTAATGCAACACTTGAAGCGCGGCGCTTCCTTGTTAAAAGCGGCCACCTTTATCGTTGGTTTTGAAGACCAAATATCTATTTATTGCGCTTCACCCTCTTTATTAACAAGTAGAATTTTCGTTTTTTTTGCCATTCTTCTTCTCAAAGATGTTATTGCTTCACCTTTTGTGAATACAAACAATACAGCGAATACAGTGGGCATTCAAATGAAAGAACGGTACTGGTACTTTTCAAAGGCAGTATAGTACCGATTTCAATCAATTAGTATCGCGGTACTTTAATAGTACCGGTATACCGAACAACCCTACATTGTACTTACATATTACATAAAAGTCTACATTCTTTCTGCCATGTGGACTGTTTTTTTTTAATAAAACCTGCACTTCAAGGTGAGTGGCTTTTCATCATGGCTTTGCTCAAATGGATTTCTACTAGTAACCTAGTGACAACCAGCGTTCTCTGCAGTGGACAAAAGAAACCGAGAAACAATACAAAAATCAATGTCCTGAAACGGTTACTAAATTAAAGTATTTTGGGAAATCCCTTCAACAAACCTAAACAATAAATCCCCTTCTAATCAACAGCAATGTTCAAATTCAATTGTCAACATTTTGTCTCATACTTCTCTATCGCACACTGCTATTGGTATTTGCTAGTTTACGCCAAGCTAGTAGTGCATACACAGTAAAAAAGAGTTGACAAACCTCCTACAAAGAGACTCATATTTAATTGCCATCTCCCCATCTCACATTTCTTTGTGTATTCGGTTTATTTGGAGTAGTCACTTGCAATATTGCATAGAACAGAGAAAGGCAGCACAAATCATTACAAGTAAGCATATTGCAGCATTGTACCTCATACTGTGCATAGCTAATGTGTTAGGTAAGGGATTTGGGTCATGCAACTGGTCAAAATGTAAAAATAAATGTTTAAAAAAAAAAATTAATCACTGTAACATTGGAGTTCTTAACCTTTTTGACCTCGGGGCACGGGGTGCCCGGGGCCCACCCAAATATTAACACTGAATTAGTAATCTTACTTTTGATTTTAATCATCATATTCAATAATTATATCCAAACTACTTACAGTTTACAACCTTGTCAAATGATATGACACAATGTGTTAATCACAAAGATTATTATTTATTTAAAAGGGGAACTGCACATTTTTGGGGGATTTTGCCTATCGTTCACAATCATTATGAGAGACAAAAGGAAAATAAGGTTGTTGTTTTTTTTTTTGCATTCTAACATTTAAAAATCAGCTCGTTCTTGGTGGCTAGCAATGCAACCAAGGAGTGCAATTCATTCTGCCTCTAAATCACTTTAAAAATGCATCCAAAAAACGCCAACAATACTTTATTTACGTAACCTGTATGATAAACAAACTGTAGCCACATTGTTTTTGTTTATTTCTAGCTTACTAACACATTGGCGTGCTATGGCGAGAGCTAAGCTAGCTTCTACGTCAGCACCCAAATAGCGGTTGAGTTTGTAATGCACAACACAATGTGATAGGACACCAATCTGTACTGACTGAAAAATATGAACAATCATATTACAGTATATGTAAATTCATGTTCGTATACAGCAAGCTCGACAGCTTATGTAGTTGTAAAAACACGCATGGTGTGCTGTGTGTATTATGATCAATATCAAAGTGACTTACTCGATGGACAATTGTGCATTTGGTCCAGATGGCCGGGGATGTTTCCACTTAATTTTGGGTAAGCACTCCATATATGTCGAAATAGCTTGGCTCCAAGTTCCACATTTACAGCGTCAAAGTCACGCCGACCTCACTCTCTCGGCTTCCGTCTGCTCCAACGTTTTACCCTCTTTTCGTGCTCGTTTCTAGAAACAGCAGTTCATCCTCCGTATATTCAGCTTTAAAAAAATAAGGTTGTGAATCCTCATTTGTCCCAAAATAGTCATCTTTGTTGTCTGTTACCAAGTGTGACATGGTTACAACACACTCACATTTATTTCCGTAAGTAGGAACACACATTTATTCCCGGAGGTCGGGAGTGCGCTGCCACTGAAACAGAAATAAATGCGCGGAGGAAATTAGTTCTGGTATATGGAAAAAATGTAACATATAACTTATTGTTATGAATGTGCCTGTTACTTCATTGTACATATATTTGCAGTGTGTATATGAAACATTGATGGAACGTTTTGAAGTTGTCTTGGAGGACTTTGAAGGTTACAACGGTCACTCCCATTATCCACATCTTCCAATCATTTTTTATCATCTTTAAATCCTTAAAAAAAAGACATGTTTTTTTTGTCTCTCATAATGATTGTGAACAATAGGCAAAGTTCCAAAAAAAGTGCAATTCCCCTTTAACACCTAATCCTTAGGCTTAGGTCAGGCTGATGAGAAAAATAAGTACTCACCAAATACACTGCATGAAAAGGGACTCATAAACAACTGATGAAAATAAATGTAAATACCATTTTTTTACTGCTCAGAAAAACGAAGTTATTAATAAATAATAATACATTTCTTAACTAAATTAAAGTGCAAATGAAAATACAGCTTCACCACTTTGGTCATAATTTTTGCGCTTGAAAAACTTTAGCTCCAGACTTCTTCTGTTTGTCTGAGCTTGTCATTAGTGCTACAAATGGTGAAAAAGTGTACAACAAATCAATACTGCTGCGGCCCATATGGTTCAGAGATATTTTTTGGTGGCCCACACAAGACCCAGCAATTGGCCCTGGCCCTTTTGCTTGGTATTAAAATGGTGTCGCGTCCGGCTCATTTCATATGTGTGGTGGTCAAGCAGCGTCTATTTTCAATGGGTGCTCGGCGCCATTTAGCCTTTCTCAAAGAAAAATGCCCTTTGCTTGCATTGTTTTCGGCTGTACGAACTGTTTGAAACCGCAAAAAGGATAAACATTTCTTCAGAGTTCCTTGAGAGGTCATCAAGAATGGCGGAAGAGTGTAAGATTTTATAAAAAAAGACGACAAAAATACCACGCACTGCAGTGACCACTTTGTTAAAGGTTTGTTTGATATACTTTCAAAGTTTATTATTTCTAATTTAAGTATTATCTTGATATTGTTTGTGTTTTTTAAAACAAATGTTTGCTACGAGTGTTCAAATAAAAGAAAGCAAATGTGAACAAAACCTAAAAGTGTTGAACTTTTACCAAAGACAACATTAATGAATGAAGCTTTCAGCACAAACACAATGTTGTTAATATAGCTATACTTTGATAAACGGGCAAAGACGCACTATTGGTAAACGGCGTGTGCAACAGCAACAAACATGGCAGTAGATGCGAAGTTAAATCATGAAATGCAACCTTACCCGAGTCTTGATAACAATTTATTCGACCCAGCCACACAAGTTGTTGTCATCCATGCTTTTCCAAGTTTTCATCTGTTTTGTCGTGTAGAATGATGTCCCGAGCACAAGATAATTGGACATGTCTGGGAACTCCATCGATCTCTCTATCACTCAACAAATCTTTTTTTGATAAAGTATAGGGATCTATTCAATTCCACTGGTTTTCACTTTTGGGAAAAAAACACTTGTCGGAATACAAGCAATAGTTGAGAAATACTGCTGTAACACACTCTTGTTAAAAATATGAAAGCTCTGTACAGTATTACATATGTATTTCAGACAGCGGAGTTTGGGTTTTTTGGGCACATTAATTTCATAGAACCCACTATTCACCAGGGCTACAACAATTAGTCGACATAATCGACAGCATCGATTATAGAAATTAATCGAAAAAACATTTATTTTTTACTTGTTACTTAATGAAATTTTAATTGATAGACTGCCACGAATGATACTGTTTAGACATGTATTCCCTTAGGTAAATAATGGCAGCTAAATAACCCTAACAATTGTAAACATGACAGCTTGCACTTTAAATTGTTAGGTCTGGGCGAAAATGAGGATTCAGGTGCAGAAGAGTGACAATTGACTCAGACTTTATTTAGAGAGTTTTCTTTGCTATCTCTTGGACAGAGTGATTAAAACAAAGTGGCTACAAAATCTATGATATATTCGATCAACAAAAGGATATGTAGCATAGGGCATAAGGCAATAAACAGAAAATCACTCCATGAAGAGGAAAAAGGCAATAGCAAAAGTTCTATACGAGTCTAATAACAAAAAAAAACAACAATCTATGATTATATACAAAAAGGAAAATCACTCATGCAAGGAAGTCGAGAAGCTATAAACAGAAACTATGTTATAAAGTGTTGAGAAGCCTGTAAACTAAAAGCGCTCCAAAAGGAGGAAAAAAGGAAGACAAGGCACTATGAAAATTGATACAAAAAGACTTGTCCGAAAAACTTTAGCAAAAGAAAATCACTCTCACAGAGGGAACAAAGAAATCAATAAATAAAGCGAGACAATACTTATCAAACTTGGTTCAAGGCTGTGGACAAGGCTGTGGACAAGGCTGGCGGTACGTAGCGAGACGATATACTCTGGCAACAAGACAGGGGAAGACGAGGACTATATACACATGAGGGAGGGTGACACAGGTGGGCACAATCAGGAGAGACATCAGACCAGTGACACAGGAGGAAGGGCAAGTGGCCTGAAACCAGAGGAGGATTAGAATTTTCAAAATAAAACAGGAAGTGTGCTAGACAACCCCAAAACAGGACTTCCCTCACCACGGTGTGACAGTACCCCCCCCCCCCCCCCCCCCTCTATGGCCGACTCCGGACGGCCCAGACTGTTCAGGGTGGCCTCTGTAAAAGTCCCTGATGAGAGTGGGGTCGACAATGTGGCGGGAAGGAACCCACTGTCTCTCTTCAGGTCCGTATCCTTCCCAATCCACCAGGAATTGTCTGCCCCGGCCCCGGTTGCGCACTGCCAACAAGCGTTTAACTTTGTATACTGGTCCACCTTCCACGTCAGTCAGGTCAAGCCAGTCAAAGAAAGCACCATGGTCCCAGACAAAGACCCCCCACGCGAAGCTTCGCCGCCTGACGCACCACGCCAAGCTTCGCCGCCTGCCACGACAACGCGCCCACCTCCTCGTCGGCCAAGGATGTGGCCATTCCATGGGCGTCCGCCACGCCAGGTGCGCCAACCTCCTCGTCGGCCACGAATGTGGCCATTCCCAGGTCGCCCACCTCGTCAGGTTCAGCGGCGGTCTACGCGTCGCCGCCACCTGATTCTGCCGCGGTGGATTCGGGGACACGTGGTCTGGCGACCCACCGCCAAGTCCCCCTCCCGGCCTCCCATGACTCTTGATCCTGTTTTTTTTTTTTTTTTGGACATATGGGATCTGTCCGTAAGGGGGGGGCTCTGTCATGTCTGTTGATCATGTTTTTGTTTGGCCATGTGCTGTTTGTTTTTTGGACTCTTTTTTAGTTCCTGGTTTCACTTCCTTGTTTTGTTTGGTTTCCATGGTCACCACCCATTAGTTGTCACGCACCTGTTTCACGTTTTGAGTCACGCACCTGTTGTTAATCATGTCTGTGTTATTTAAGTCTTTCTTTCTGTTCACTCATTCTGCGTTCATTGTCTTTGTCACACCGGTTCATGTCTCTTGCTGACCAAGTAAGTCATAGTCCATGTCATAGCTTCTGCTAACTAGCAGCTTCTTTTGTGTTTTAGGCACGCTTGCCTTTTTTGTTGTATTTTTGTGTTTGTAATAGTGAGTGATTTTGTTAAATAAATCCAAGCATACCTTCACGCTGTCGTCCGAAGCCGTCTTTTGCGTTGGAAGAACAACCCTGCAGCGAGCTGCGACCCCCCCACGTGACATAAATCTGTTGGCTTATTTTTTTACTGTGATTCTTTGCTTTGTGCAACAATGTAAAACCAAAGGTCTCTCAGTAATTTGCTTATTTTGTTTACAATTATTTTACAATAATACTGTAGGTTTTACAAATGAGGTAAAATCAAGTCGTGGACTCAAAGTTAAACTCAAACGTAATAAGCAATACATTTTAGACTAGCTGACTAATCGCAAAATAAATAGATGACTATTAAAGTAGTCGTTAATCGCAGCTCTATTTTTGACAAGTGGTTTATAACTCCTTGATAACTTTATATGGATGTGAATTTATTATCATTATTATGTATGTATATGTGTATATTACAGATTGAATACAGAAATAAAATTATTACTTATAGGAGAAGGGGTAAGATTACATAAGATGTGCTTCTTCCTACTACTTTTTGGACGTGTTGAATTATGTGTGACAGCGTAAAAATTAACTGTATTATGTAATTTTATTTCCATTTTCGCAATAAACAAGCTATTGCCACTTACACTTGACGGACCACTGTAACGTCTGTGTTGCTATGGTAATTGCTACACAACATTTATCGGTACATGATGCATTTTCATGTACCGTAACCAGAAAAACATCAAGTAAAAGCTGAGCCAGACCAATTTTAGGATGGTAGATCAGTGTTTTTCAAACTTTTCTGAGCCAAGGCACATTTTTTTCATTGAAAAAATCCAGAGGCACACCACCAGCAGAAAACATAAAAAAATGAAACTCAGCAGCCGATATTGACAATAAAAAGTCGTTTTCTCGCAATAGTTGGATATGAATTCAAACCATAACCAACCATGCATCACTATAGCTCTTATCTCAAAGTAGGTGTACTGTCACAACCTGACACATCACGCCGTGACTTATTTCGAAGTTTTTGGTGTTTTCCTGTGTGTAGTGTTTTAGCTCTTGTGTGGCGCTCCTATTTGTGGTGGCTTTTCCTGTTTTTTGGTATATTCCTGTAGCAGTTACATGTCTTCCTTGAACGCTATTCCCCGCACCTGCTTTGTTTTCGCAATCAAACACCAGACTGTATTTCACGGTGGTTGAAAAACACTGTAGTAGTTGACAATTCAAACCACATGTACTTAAACTGTAGGGAACAAAACAACACAACACTGTCTAAAACATGCATGAATAATTTCATAGAGCAACATACTAATACGACACACCTGGCCGATCCAATGGTGCAAGTATTATGTTGTTATACTACATTTACACTTACCCAGCAGCATAATAATGTACATGTTTATATGTATGCTATAAAAATATTGAAAATAAGAAGAAAACACATGAATACATTTTATGAAACAAGTTTAAGATGTACTCTAGAAAAATATTAGTGTTGCTTCAACATTCAACTCTCTCTGGAAACATAAAGCAACTTATGCAGGGCAAAATTAAAGTCACAGTAAATTTGTTAGACACAACCAATTGAGCGTAAATGCTCACCATCATACACGCGTTAAATGTCATCCATAAGATTAGATGCAGTGAAGGCCCCCAAGGGAGACAGGAGGAGCATTTAGGTCAACGCAGTAGCAGCAAATACGAACTGTAGCACTGTGCCAATAACACCCCTAGAATTATCCTCTCAGCAGAGGTCTCGCGCTGTCCTCCCTGTCTGTCTCAAGAAAATACAAAAATCAATGGTGTGTGTGAGACTTCCAGCGAGAGAAGAGAGACACTACCTGCATGCAAGGCATGCAATAAACGACCATCTCCGTGTTTCTGACGAATGAACTAAATTAAGAATGCAACCCTTTTTCTTTTTTTTTTCCATTTAAAACATTTCAGTCGGTTAAATTTTCTTTCAACGTTTGCAAGATGTGGTTGAAAGCGAAGTGATGTTCTTATGACAGACATCTTTCAGAAGCGCCACAGTGGATTAAGTACTAAGCAGACAAAGGTGAAACTGAAACCAATCTTCTTATTGCACCGTAGTAATCCAAGGGATTCCTTTCAAAGATTTAATATATTCCAGCGTTGGATCTCACTTGTAAAATTCAAAGAGAAATAATAAGAGAGAAATATTGGAAACACAGCATGATGCAGTCAGGATGGAAACCAAATTCGGTACTTTTACAGGCATCGACCAAATTTCGTTCACGTAAAATAATTTCAATACCTATTTGTTGCAGAGTAAATGCCGGCTCAAACACTTGGCAGGGAAACAATCACTTAATTTTCAATGCCAACAAAGCAAGTATGACGGATAGAAAAAGCTCAAATGTACAGTAAGACTAGATTTAAAAATAATGCACAAGCTTAATGCTAATTTACATTGCCTGCGCCATATACTTGCTACTGATTAGCATTAGCGATTTTCCGTGGTGATTTCAACACCTACAAATTTGGTAATGGAAAATACAACTAAGATGCTTGTTAAAATCCAATGAATAAGTGTAATACTTACAGTATAACCAATTTGTAGGGCGTAACATAAGACTAGATTGGCACATTTAAATTAATGGTTAATACTACTTCCTAGCTCGGCAACAGACTGTAGCCTATACAAAACGCAGCTCCAAGGATGTACCACTTACTATTAATTAATACCTCTTTGGGAGTGTCAGAATGGACTTCTACTGGTGCTGATTGGTTGGATCATCAACAACTCAACCATTTGCATGGAACTTTGTTAGGGTTGTACGTGTGGAGAGCAGGATCCCACTTAAATCCGGTGTGAATCCAAATAAAAATGTTGATAAAAGATTAGATTTGTTTGACATTCGTTTAGTCCAGGGGTCGGCAACCCAAAACGTTGGAAGAGCCATATTGGACCAAAAATACAAAAAAACAAATCTGTCTGAAGCCGCAAAAAATGAAAAGCCGTATATAAGTCTTATAATGAAGACAATACATAACGTGTGTGTCTATATTAGCTATAATAGTCTACTATCAAAATGACTGTGTCGCAGGCTGAAGCAAATCTTCGTTGACAGAAATGTTGAAATGTAATATTTATTCTACACATTTTTAATATTTAAAAATCATGCAATATGTGCATACAGCCAGCCTGACTAGCATGTTAGCATTGATTAGCTTGCAGTCATGCACTGACCAAATATGCCTGATTAGCACTCCACACAAGTCAATAACACCAACAAATATACTGTGCATTCACGCACAGTATAAAACGTTTGGTGGACAAAATGAGACAAATAAGGTGTGGAAGATTTTACATTTAAACAAACTGTTGCGTCACAGTCCACACTATGGTGAGTTCAAGAAACGCCAAAATTAGTAGGACAAAATGATGTTCACCAAATACTCTCATCAGTGAAGCATACACACAAACATATTAAACAGTGGCCTTTCTAACAATTGGGAAGATTTGTGTCATGTTTGTCCTCAAACAAAAAACATACTAAAACCCCCAAAAATATTTTCCCCCCATCTTTTTCATTTTCAATAATTTTTAAAAAATGTTCCAGGGAGCCACTAGGGCGGCACTAAAGAGCCGCATGCGACTCGAGAGCCACGGGTTGCTGACCCCTTTAGTTCAAGTTGAGTACTCTCCAACCAGATCCATATTTATTATAATGGAGTAAATCAATATGCTTTTATGATATTTATTTCAACAAGTCAGGTGGAAATATTTTGGAGCGCTCTTTCTTGGTGGAGATCTACGCCATAAAGCACCCTGCACTGTAAAGATGGACATTCTGGTATTACTGGAATGTTCATATGAACCATTCAATAAATACTTGAATGCTCTTCTTCACCATATTGACTTAACATAATGTTCTATTTAAGACTTTTAATGTCTGAATATGAGGTCACCGATTGGTTGTTTGTCTGTTTATGCGTCCTGTGATTGACCGGCAATGAGTCCAGGATGTAGAAGTGGCTCCAGCGATAAAAAAAAAAGGACGGAATGAGACTGACTAACACATACGGTGCATATTACCGTTTGTTGGGAAGCACATCTACAGAGAATGTGAGGTCAAAAGTCGGGGCAGAGAAAATACAAAACGAGGATCAGAGTGAGAGGGTCCAATGACACAGATAAGGCAGAGAAGTGGAAGAAAATGGTTGAGGGAAAATATGAAGAGCTCAGAAGATAAGCTTAAAAGCAGAGTTGTTTGGACGTTACTTACTCCTTGCTGTTGGAACCTTTTTTCACAGCTCTAACTGTAAATCTTCTCAACCCAAGTGCATACTTCAGAATATCAGAACATCTTTTCAGCCATATTTGTATGACATATATCCGTTTTTTGCACAAATAATTGCACCTTTTAACTTCAACTTCCCCCTAAAATACATAAAATGATAAAATAACTACATTAGAAGCTCAGTTTTTGTACTCCTAACTTTTCATATGAATTGGATTGCAACAATTTCTTTGTCAAAATGTTGCCATGGTTTTGGTATGCCCTCTTGTCCAGCCAAATATTAGACGTAACAAACTAAACTATGTTCCTTGCCTGCGTATGATTCCATTGAATTGAGTTCCCAAATAAAAGAATCCCATGTGTTAGTGACAATCTTTTTGCGGTTTTTATTGAATACCATTGAAAAATACGCTACCACAGGGCCTAATAAAGTTGTGACTACCAGCACTTTGATAAAGAAGGTGGGAAACACTATTAAATTTAGGAAATAACTCGTAGCAAAGTATGAATGTGGCGTCCGCATGGCTCACCTCTTCCTTCCTTCCTGTCCGCGC
>NC_084741.1:48888568-48958509 GCF_033978785.1 Entelurus aequoreus
TTATTTTTTCTAATCAGCCTGACCTACTGTATGCTTAGGTTTACCTGTTAAATAAATAATCATCTCTATTATTAATACATGGTTTCATATCATTTGACAAGGTTGTAAACTGTTAGTAGGTTAGATGTAATTATTGAATATGATTCAAACCAAGAGTAAGATTACTAATTCAGTGTTGATATTTGAATGGTCCCCAGGTGCTACTGTAGTATAATGTATGTTTGCAGCTGTAAAACAAGAAGAAAACAATCCTTTTTGTGCTCTGTTTACTTGAAATTTTAACGTTAAAAAAAACAACAATGAAGCAACTCTCTTTTTTTATTGTTTGGACCTTGATCAGCTATGCCAGTTTTACACGAGGGCCCAATGAGACATGCAACTCATAATATGATTTGAGCTTGAGAAAATGTTATAATTCTGAGATCACTTTTGTGGCAGACCCAATTTCTGACACACCACAAAATAATTTAAGCATTAATGTCATCTGGAGCTGACACCTCCCCAGCTTTACTGTTGCACCCTCTCTTCTAATTTAGTCCGCTCATCTCCTGCTCATGCTTAACTCCTGTCCTTACTTCTTTTAACATTTTCCGCCGAGGAGGTTATATTCTCATCCCAGTTTGTTTACGAGTAGGCAGGATTATGCAAACATTTAATTTTAAGTAAATTAATTCAATAATTGACCTAATTTGTTTGTAAATAATGCATGAAGCGTATGGTATACTCACACTCGACAATCCTTGCTGTAGGCCGAGGGTCAGCAACCCACGGCTCTAGAGCCACATGCGGCTCCATGGAGCTTTTTAAAAAATGTATGGAAATGGAAACAAAAATAGGGTGAAAAATATATTTTTTGTTTGTTTGTTTGGTTTCTGTAGAGGGAAAAACATGACAAAGGCCTTCCTAATTCTTAGAAAGCCCACTGTTTAATATGTTTGTGTTTATGCTTTACTGATGAGAGTATTTGGCATGCGCCGTTTTGTCCTACTAATTTCAGCGGCCCTTGAACTCACTGTTGTGTGGACTGTGACTCAACAGTTTGTTTACATGTATAACTTTCTCTGACGCTGCCACAGAAAGATGTGTTTTATGCCACTCCTTCTTTGTCTCATTTTGTCCACCAAACGTTTTATACTGTGTGTGAATGCACAAAGGTGAACTTTGTTGATGTTATGGATGTTATGTTATTGTTATTGTGGGGAGTGCTAATCAGGCATATTTGGTCAGTGCATAACTGCAACCTAATCCATGCTAACATGCTATTTAGGCTAGCTGTATGTACAAACGTACATATTGCATCATTATGCCTCGTTTGTAGATATATTTGAGTTCATTCAATGTCCTTTACTTATGTCCTTTGTGTATTTAGTTTATTTTTCCATGTTTCATGACACATTGTCTGTATTTAATATTGGCTGAATTTCAGATCGTTGTTTGTGTGCCATGTTGTTCCAGACCACAGCAAACGTTACCCAGCTTGCAAATATTGTAATAAATCCATTAGAAGAAGACTTGGACACACACATCTATACCTTTGGCATTTGTAAACCAGTAATTTCCAGGAGTTATCTCACCCACTGAGAAGTTTTACTATCCATCCATCCATCCATCCATTTTGTACCACTTGTCCCTTTTGGGGCTACGGGGGGTGCTGGAGCCTGTTTTCTAATTTTGTAAAAATGTGTAGAATATATATAACATTTCAACATATCTGTCAACAAAGATTTGTGTCAGCCCGCGACACATGGCAATTTTAATAGTAGGCTAATATAGTTAATTAGCCACTTACATCATGCGTTGTCTTCATTATAACACTTACATAAGTCTTTTAATTTTTTGCTTGTCCCTTTCCGGGTAGCGAGGGGTCTCATTTGGAAGTATTATTTTGTAGACTTGGTATGCAGTTGCAATTCCAAGATGTTAAATGGCAGTAGTGTTTATGCTACAGTGTGTTGTCTAGTCGGGAAGTAGTTTTTGTCATGAAGCTAATTGTGCCAGTCTCGTCTTATGTTAAGTCCTACAAAAACTGTATACTGTAAGTATTGTGCTTATTACAACGGTTTGATTATAACATCCATCTTAGTTGAGGTTTTCATTATCAAATTTAGAGGTGTTGAAATTGCCATGTAAAATCGCTAATGTTTATCAGTAGCATGTCTATGGCAAAGCCATTGTGAACTAGCATAGAGCTACCATATTTTGAAAAAGTGGAGCCTTACTTTATGTTTGAGTGTTTTCTATCAGGCATACTTGCTCTGTTGGCGTTGAAAATTGTAATGTTACCTAGAGGCAGTTTAGCTGCTCTGAGTGCTGCTTGAGTGCTTGTTTGCCCGCCAAGTGTTTGATTGATCCTGTGTTTTGTCTGCAACCGGTTGTAATGTCATGAGCAACAAAGTTATTGAAATATGGCACTTTTTGATTTTACCTAAATCAATATCCAGTTGTACCGATGGAATTTAGCCGGTGCCTATAAAAGTACAGAATTCGGTACCCTTTAAATAACACCCACGTAGTCACAATTTAAACACATTAAATCCGATATAGTAGACATGATATTAGAAAATAAGACATACAGTATACTGTACTGACTTCAGGAGCCATGGTCTCATCTTTGAATTGAATAGAACAAGTTAATCTGATTAGGACAATATATTTTGATCAAAATATGAGCTTTTTATTTTATTTTTTTCACTACTCTTTCTCTACATTTTTGTCACTATATATATCTCTTATGCACATATGTGTACTTTGCACAACATCTTGTATAGTCTTACTTGTATATAATGTTGATAGGTGACTAGTATATCTCTTGCTGCAAAGTATGCACCTAGAGTACTTGCTTGCTCAGAGAACGTATACTTGTCTATTTTTGCATGTTTAGAGAGCTAACAAGTGCCGAAGACAAATTCCTTGTATATTCAAGTAAACTTGGCCAAATAAACCCGATTCTGATTCTGATTCTGAAAAGCATCACAGCAAATATGCCAAATTTGGCTACAAAAGCTAAATGTAATCTGTTGTTTTAAGGCAGACATCATAAAACATATATTTGCAAACATTATGCATATTTTACAATATAAATATTACCATAAATATAATATGTCATGGCCACTACTACCGCAGTATTGATATTGCTGGTTCATTTAGCCATGTTTTGCTTGGAAATGCTTAATTTAGGCCAAAATATGCAGAATATAAAAAAATGAACCTGCGATATGGTGCATTTGTAAAGTGCGATGTGGTTAGGGACAACTGTACACCAAAATAATACACATTTTAATTATATTTCCTTCAATTCAAAATCCACTTTCTCTTTGCAACTTCAATTAAAATCAATAAAATGTAATTGGAATTTGGGAGAATATTGCATCAGCCTGGTTACTGGATAGGTTATGACTGACAAAAAAAAAATATGTATATATATATATATATATATATATATATATATATATGTGTGTGTGTGTGTGTGTGTGTGTGTGTGTGAGTGTGTGTGTGTGTGTGTGTGTGTGTGTGTGTGTCTTTTACCTGTTACGTGGCTTATCTGTGTACATTTATCCATAGTTTTGTTTTTAGTATTTACTAATAATTGTATTTTTCTTAAAAAACAGACCAGGAGTGGAAACCATAAATCATGAAGAATTTACTATAATGTCAATAAAGGTTTTTATTATATTCTAACCTAATCTTTGATTATGGCAGACTATATGCAACATGATAAACTATAAACTGTTGTTTGAGTGCAACAAGAAAAGCCCAATGTGTTTAATTTATATTTTAACCTCATAAAATCGTTATTTGAGTGCAATAGGAAACATATGTTTATTGTGTTGTAAGATTTTATGCCTTTATTTGGAAAAAGTATCAAAATGCATTTTATTGGTTTCGGGACAACCTTAATATATATATATATATATATATATATATATATATATATATATATATATATATATATATATATATATATATATATATATATATATATATATATATACTGTATATATTATTTGATTATTCGTTGCTGGCCTGCTCCTACCAAATCTTAAATATTTCAATTCCTCAGAGTCCATTATCATTACTGAGAGGTGATAACATCTTTGATGCTCAGATATGTAACTATTAATTTTAATTGTATTGACATACGCAGCTTTTATTGGCTCATGTTTAGAAGTCTCCCCTACCTCGCTCTACCTGTCTTCATTGAATAGCTGCCTCCATCACTTCTTCCCGGTCCTCTTTTTTTTATTTTCTAGGCAGGGTAATCCCTCATGTAGCTAATGTGCCGTGACATTTCATGCTACAATAGGATTTGTGAGACGCGGCGTATTCTCATGGTGCCGGGGTTTGGCTGATAACCTCGCTGTCTGGCTGATTCTGGACTGCAGGAACTCTTGAACTCGTGATTTTTTAATTTTTGAAACGCAAAACACAATCACGGATGGTCAGGGGGTGATCTATTAGCGGATATTGGTAAACCACAGTAACCGCGTGCTGTCATGCAGCAGGTCTGGTTTCCAGAAAACTGTAATTATTAACTCTGATTTATAGATTTAACTTGGCACCGACTTCCGTGACAGATTAATGATTTTCTCGAGTGAACGGTCGAGGGGGCTGCCAATAAAAATCATTGTGCTTAATGAGTGGCGCATATTTGAATCATACGGCGTGCTATTGCCTTGTGCGAGTGTGTGACAAAGCAGTTTGGCAGAGTGGAAAAGAAGGTAAATGTTCCTGACTCCAAAAATATTGGTTCATAATGCTTGCAAAAAAGCACTTTAAAACATTGTCACCAAACCCACCGTGCACGCCTGAAATGTAATCTTTTAAGAAACACACTCAAGGTGTTATATTGTGGACAGACAGGTTGTCAGATTAGTATTTCACTAACCATTTAGGCCACTACTGTATATCAATTTCCGCCAAGGAATTGTGGCATATGAAAGAGATATGATGCAGATAACACCTGAGAAGCTGAAGGCTGTGGTGCTTATCTCACAATTGGGCTGATGTGTGAGGATTAGACGTGGGGGCGGCAAATGTGTTCAATGGCCTCGTGCTCAGATTTGACAGTGACTATCTAGACGAGAGAAGAAAGTGTTTGACATGCATTTGATTTGATTTGTACTTATCTAGTGTAATAAGAAAATGTTCATCAATAAAAAAGTAAATGAGTGAGTAAAAGATTATTTTGAAAATATTAAAAATGTAAATATTTTTTTGCAGCCTTTGTAAAAAAAATATATTGTTAATATATTATACAAATACAGGTGGCGACTTCTCTAGGGTGTACCCCACCTACCGCCCGAATGCAGCTGATATAGGCCCCGCAACCCCAAAAGGGACAAGCGGTAGAAATTGGATGGATGGATGGATGGATGTAATTTCATATATTACTGGTTGTTAAAAGCGTCCCTCTGAGGGCAACCGTAACTGCGATGTGGCCCTCAATGAAAACGAGTTTGACACCCCTGGGTTAGCATATCCTCCATCAATAGCTGTGTCCCAATTCAGGGTCTGCATCCTTCGGAGGACCCAGCCTACACAGCCTCAGAAGGCTGGACCTTCTGAGGCGCCTCCGAAGGATGCGTCACCCGTTGTTAAATGGGACAGTCTTGCCTGCGGAGGATACTTACATTTGAAAGTGTATTCGCTGCTGGTGCCGGTGCCGCTGCTTGTATTTGCCGCCATCGTCAAAAAGATGCGGGTTGAACAAAGGCGCGCAAAGCATCTTGGGATAGGGGAGGCCACGAAGGATAGTCGCGGTGCATCCTCCGAATACAGGGAAAAGGAGGGCGCATTTGGAGGAGCCTTCCAATTTGAATGAATTGGGACAGACTTTGCGCAGCGTTGTGACGTAAGTGGCTTTCACATTCGCCCTTCGAAGGATGCAGACCCTGAATTGGGACACAGCCAATGTGTAATGTAGCATGTTTAGCTATTCCTCGTCCCATACTTGCCAACCCTCCCGAATTTTCCGGGAGACTCCCGAAATTCAGCGCCTCTCCCGAAAACCTCCCGGGACAAATATTCTCCCGAAAATCTCCCGATTTTCAGCCGGCGCTGGAGGCCACGCCCCCTCCAGCTCCATGCGGACCTGAGTCCTGCCCAATCACGTTATAACATCTATGGCTTTTAGAGAGTGCACAACTGCGCACACAACAAGGAGACGAAGCAGAAGAACGAGGAAGATACAGCCATGGCGACGCCGACGACGAGTAAGATGAAGAAATACGCTTGTAAATTCCAAGCCGCAGCTGCGATTGGACCTGGATAGCCTCCGGGAAGAAGTAGTGGAGTACCAAGTGCTTGGCAGTGAAGATCTTCCTCAGGAAGCAAGGATTGACCGGTTTTGGGCCATGTTAGGGAGAGATGGAAGATTCCAGACTCTAGTGCATTTGATGAAAGCACTTTTATGCGTACCACACAGCAATGCATCATCAGAGAGGGTGTTCAGCATGGTTAGAAAAAAAGTGACAGAGAATAGAACAAGGATGGAACATAAATGAACACTGAAATTCAAGTATTTATTTGATATATATATAATGAAATAAATATATATATATAGCTAGAATTCACAGAAAGTCAAGTATTTATTATATATATATATGTATATATATATATATATATATATATATATATATATATATGAAATACTTGACTTGGTTAATTCTAGCTGTAAATATACTCCCTTCCTCTTGACCACGCCCCCCGCCCCACCCCCGACCACGCCCCCCGCCACCGCACCTCCCGAAATCGGAGGTCTCAAGGTTGGCAAGTATGCCTCGTCCTCCAATGATAATGTTCGTGTAAGAAACAGTTTATTTGCAAGCGGTAGAAAAAAAGAGATTCTAAAAGTTTTATATTGGAAAATGTGAGTGCAAATGGTTTGTTTTACATGCCATGTGATTGACTAGTAATCCAGTCTAGGCCAGGACAGAGATGGCGACTCGAGTCACACATACAAAGTCGCACAAAAGACTTGTGACTTGACTTTCGACTTGCCGTCAAAGACTTGAGACTTGACTCGGACTTAGATGCTGTGACTTGTGAGTCGTGAACAATGTTTATGTCATTGAATGATCTGATTCTCAATTTCAGTTTTTTCAATGTTTTGGGAAAATACAGTAGTTTCCCTTCGTTGATATTACGCCCAACAGATTTCAAACCAACATTGACCATGGCGGTTCAACCGGAGCAGCTTCATTCACAATTGCATTTGGTTTTAAAGACTTCACGCAGACATCCAGTAAGTAACGGCCACTTGCAAGGAGCATGGCATCAAAATAAATGATGCTGGCTCAACAACTTCCAACTTCATCAGGCACCTCAGAAGGCACAACAAGAGGTCAGTGAGTCATTAGGTTAAAGGCAAACTTAGCCTTTAGCTGAGCGCAGTTCTTTCGCTGAATTAATAATGAAGGAGGCTTCCCCCCCGCCTATAATGACAACATTGGCTGTTTGGGAATACTCAGCTGCTGTAAAAACACAGATGGACATCATGGAAATTTAGCACACAATGGTGCTAAACGTACTTGCGTAGCAGCAACCATCGCTATTTACTAAAATCGGTGTAACATTTAAATTGTGTTCATATGAACTAACTGCACTTTGTATGGAACATTCATGCCAATAATACTAACTTGTTGCTGAGAAAGACATAACATGCTAATACCTACTAGCTAACATGACGTAAATAATTGTTACAATTGAGTCAGATAATTAAATAACAGATAACATGAACAACTAACATATGTAATAATACAGTACATGTAATCCCACCCAAAATATAACAATGCAGTAATAGCGTAGATAGCATCTGATGAAAAAACGTTTTCATTTCATCTATTTGAGACTCGAGAATTGACTTGCACTTGGGACGAAAGACTCGACTCTTGACTTGGCATCTCCCCTTTAAGACTTGAGACTTGACTTGGGCTAGTGCACAAATACTTAAAACATGACTTGGACTTGGGATTAAACACTTGCGACTTGAGTTTGCATTGCCCCTCAAAGGCTTGAGACTTGACTTGGACTCGGGACGAAAGACTCAACGCTTGACTTGGCATCTCCCCTCTAAGACTTGAAACTTGACTTGGACTTGGGACCAAAGACTTGTGACTTGACTTGGCATTGACCCTCAAAGGTTTGAGACTTGACTTGCACTTGGGACAAAATACTTGAGACTTGACTTGGCATTGTCACTCAATGACTTGAGACTTGACTTGGGCTTGGGACCAAATACTTGCGACTTGACTTGTCATTGCCTTTCAAAGGCTTGCGACTTGACTTGGGCTAGTGCACGACTTCAGACTTGACTTGGACTTGGGACCAAATACTTGCGACTTGACTTGGCCCCTCAAAGACTGAAGACTTCACTTGAACTAATGCACAAAGACTTAAGACTTGACTTGGGATGAAAAAGTTGTGACTTGACTTGGCGCTGCCTTTCAAATACTTGAGACTTGACTTGGACTTGGGACAAAAGACTTGCGTCTTGATTTGTCATTGCCCCTCAAAGACTTCAGACTTGACTTGGACTAGTGCACAAAGACTTAAGACTTGACTTGGACTTTAGACCAAAGACTTGCGACTGGACTTGGCATTGCCCCTCAAAGGCTTGAAACTTGATTTGCACTTGGGACAAAATATTTGAAACTTGACTTGGCATTGTCCCTCAATGACTTGAGACTTGACTTGGGCTAGTGCACAAAGACTTCTGACTTGACTTGGGACCAAAGACTTGCGACTTGACTTAGCATTGCCCCTCAAAGATTGAGACTTGACTTGGGCTAGTGCACAAAGACTTCAGACTTGACCTGGGACGAAATACTTGCTTCTTGATTTGTCATTGCCCCTCAAAGACTTGAGACTTGACTTGGACTTGGGACCAAAGACTCCAGCATACCAGTGACTCCAACCCTAAACAGAATAAGCAGTAGAAAACGAATGACTTGGTTCACATTTTCAGACAGTAAGGATCCCAGCACTTCTAATAATTTGTCTTAATTCCAACACTTATGAAGCCCACAGCCCTCAAAAGACTAATTCAATTCACGAGCCATCATTTTCCTCTGTGCTAAATCAAGCCTTAAATCATTAATTGAAAGACTTTCATCCAAGACATGCTAAAAACCCCTGATGCTGCACATCAATTTACTTCTGTTAAAAGCAAATGACAAGCAGACTGAGATGAGTGTTCATCCAGATAGAAACCATTGGAGTGGACTAATGTGTGTTGTTATGATTTGACGTGAGATATTTACATGACAGGGGTTCTAAATGTTCACCCGGCGTGTTTTACCTGAAGGGAACTCTGTGTTGCAAGGCCACACTGTAGCCAATTTAGCCGGAACACGGCAGCTAAGAGGATCCCCAAGGTGTGCGAGTGTTTCCGGATTAAGTCACAGCCCCAATTAAAGCTTCCCGGTGTTTTTTAAAAAGATAGATTAGCAATAGCACAAGTGACCTCTCTGGTGGCCTTTCTGCTCTCTCGTCCTCTCAAGCTTCTCACAATGTCCTATTTTTCTTCCTTTCGCCTGTGTTCTCTCCAGCCATTCTTGTTATGCCTTCATCCTTGGGACTAATAACCCTAAAAGGATTACCGACCAAATTTGAAAATGTTTTGCTATTTTCCTCGTCCTCGTTTTGCAATTCAAACAAAAACATGGCTGGTTGTGTCCACAAAGTTATAAATGCGGAGGTATTAGCAAAGTCTATTTGAGAAAGATTTAATTCCTTTTCTCTGTTTACGCCACGGCCTCTCTCCACCTTGCATCTGTTCGCCGCGATATTTCTCTTTCAAAAAGTGTTTTCTTGGAATACTGTGGTATATTTGTGCCTGCAGGACAGTCTGGCTTGATTGTTGTTCCGAGCAGCTGCTTTCCCTCTTTTCCCAGTGTGCTCAATAGCAGCAGCGTGTTAGCCAGTAATAGATACTTTTAAACTTTTCCAGGTAATTTGATCAGGCTTTTGAAATCAATGTGCGTGCACACCGTGTCTGGGTTGTGATCGACAGCAACTGTCATTCCAGACATTATTTTTAAATTGGCAAATAATGTCTCTTTCTGATTCAATGAACAGCTCAGTACTGGATGGCAAATTCAAGATATAAGATGAAGTGTCTCTTCTGTCGAAGGAGGGAAGGAGGGGGTGAGATTTAAAAAGGTTTTAGCCCGGCATGTACAAGAAATTAAAACTTGTTGAATACAGTTGTGACAGTTTGCTTTGCGCTGACGTTTATTCATTGTCAGGTTCTATCGTTGATTTCACCATCGAATTTGGAGGTGACTTTTTAGCAGTGGCGGGCCGTGTGTTTCCCACCTAGGCCTTCAGTGATGTCCGACTTCAATGATTACCTCTCAAAATACCATCATTGATGTCACCACATGACCATTGCTGGAGAAATACTATACAGGAACACATTTACGCCCTACTGGGCATTGAACCGCCACCAACAGTGTACATAACAGGTTATTTTCTGGCGCATCAGCAATTAAAACATATCTTATGTGGTACTGTCAAAATTTAAATTGCAAAAAAAAAATCAAACGTGAAAAAATAAATAAATAAAATATCTGAACTCACAATCTATAGAAACCATTCAAGCTTCCGGGGTTGGCTGACATGGTCTCACAAGATGTAGTTTCTCTTTAAATATCCTTCTTAAAAATGGCCTTCAAAATATATATGTTGTCTTGTCTAATCATAAAAGATGCAGACTTGGCTGAGTTCTTAAAGTTTAATCCACAGCGTGCTCATCAAAAACGTCCCGCTGCCGGCATGTCTACATTCAACAACCTAAACGCGGCTACTGCGCATGCACTTCACTACTGTGGCATGCTGGATAATGGAGTTCTTAGCTCATAACATTACTATATATCTGCCTTAGGCCAGCTAGAAGGCCTTACTGACAACAACTCGTGATTTGATTGGCTATTGCAACTGTCTGTCAACTGTATGTCCCTGTTCACTTACAGTGCACAGACGCCAGCATTGTTAATTCCGAAGGCCTGTGGCAGATTTGGTACATCATGGCAACATAAGCTAGCTGAATTCTGATTGGATAAAAACTGTATAACCTAAAAACAACAGCGCTGGAAGGAGCATAATATGACATAAAAATAATATGAATACTTTTAGATATTTAGGGAAAGTAAATACAAAACTACTTTTATCTTTAATTACGATCATGATTTCTGGTTATGTTAGGCCAGCAGAGAAGACCTTGCTGGCCCTGACGGCACACCGTTAGTTCCATTAAAATTTTAGATTTTATAAATATTAATATTTGCCTACATTTTGAAGCTAGATAAAGTAACCAAATACACAACCCTCTGTCATTTTGGTGCATGAGTTATGTTGTTTTAGCAATACTTTAATGACCACTTATAACTAGAATGCTACATATGATCACCGGGTCATTTACGGTAATTTTGTAGTGCAGGACTATTCAACTAAATTGTCCTGAGGGCCACATTTAAAGAAATCTAAGGACCAAAGGCAGGACACTATTATTCTTATTTTGAGAACCAGCATTCTTCTGTAGTGGACATTAGTTTTTGTCTTTTTCTTTCCTCAAAGTTACACATTTCACAAGAAGATAGTTCTGTTATGCAAAATACAAATGTCCGCTGTAGTGGACACTGGTCTTTATGAGGGTGAAATGTCAATGCAAAGATCTGCAAATGTCTTTACACTAGTCCAAGTTCTATAGCAAGGGTGTCAAATCAAAGCGGTGCCATTATGATGGTTTTCATTTCCATCTAAGCTCTCCGTTATAAGCCACAAAGCATGTTGTTGTTTACAGTTCAAAATATTTTTTGTCAACATACCATAGTTTTCTTTTTTATGTCTAATTTTAAGAATGTCCTTGGTAAACAAAAAAAAAACTGTGTCACACAAGGCCCGTGAGCTGCACTTTTGGACACACCTGATCTAAAATGACTCATACCAATAAGTTGGTCAGTACTGATTCAAATTTCGGTATGAGTTTACTCACAGTTAAGGCTTTTTTTACAGCCTGTGTCTCACTTTTGTGCTAATCATGACAGTATTATGAATATTTCGAGTAACACTATTTTGGCTTTTTTGTAGTATTCTTGTTTAATTCTAGTTTGAGAATGTACCACGGGCCAATAGAAAATGAGCTGGGGACCGCACTTTTGACACAAAACAGGAGCGCTCCTGTGTTTTTTTGGAATTTGCTGCAAAAATGTTAGTCTCTCCCTTGTTTTAAACTGAGCTCTTGAATAGCACTGCTCTAGTGCATTTGTTTTATTTGCATTATGGAGTCAGTTGAGTTTTTTAGCATTATCCAAATGATCTGCAGTTGGCTAAACCGCAAAGCATCAGAGAGAATTTTAAGGGAATGTCCAGCGTATTAAAAAAATATGACTACTTTGCTATTCCAACATGGCTCCTCATTTCTTCCTACCAACTATTTCTTCATTTTTACATCTGTTCTGCCAAACAAAATACAGTATTTTAGCCTGGTTTCTTTCTATGTTTCAATGCCCTATTATGGATTTTGCCTCTAGATACCCTCAGATCATCATCTGATCTCAGTCAGCAGGCTTGGATTTCACTCAATACGTGCTTTGCTCTGATCGCTGCCTCCCTCCTTCTATCCCCTCTTTCTTCTTCTCCTCTAGTTCTGCCTAAATATTTCCTCTTGGAATTGATGACAGGATTTAATTAGAACATGGAGAGACACAGGAACAAACAAGGGGAAAAGTGAAGTAGAAAGTGGGGCAGTAATAAAAGATCCATGACCCTTACAGCAGACGAGGTAGAGCTTTGTTTCAACCAGACATAGTCGATTTGAGGGCGATATTGAATTGTCTTGCTACATTTTATATGCAGACAAGAATTGTATTAATGGTGACCTGAACAAGCAGCTGTCCTTACTTTTACATGTAATGCATTTTGTATGCATGCCTTTATCTACAGTTGCCCCTCTCGAATGCCCCTGGAAGAGCTTATTCATTTGTTATTTTAATTGCTATAATGGTCCAGATAAGGGGTGCCCAAACCTTTTCCAGAGAAAGCCGCATAAATAAAAATTAAGTGTGCTGTGCATTTTGTACATTAGAAATAGTAAAATATATCAATGTAGGTCAATCAATGTATGACTTAGACTTAGACAAACTTTATTGACCCACAAGGGAAATTGTAGAACAATTTCCCTTGTATACCAAACCTTGACTTGTACACAAAGACCAAATAATGACCGATCATTTTTAAATACCGCACGTACAACAATTACTCGAGGACAATTTGCAGCATATAAATACTTCACTTATAAAGTATATTTATTATTTTAATTTAAAAAAATATATACATAAAATAGTATAAAAACAACTATTTAAAAACATTTTAAAAAACATTTTTGAGCACCCCTCCTGAAAAGTGTGGTACTTATTTTTTCCTGACATGATATCACGGTCACCGTAAACGTGATGAAAGTTAAAACACATTATAAAAGTGTGATAAAATGTCCCCATGATAAATTGTCAAAAGTTCGGTTTAAGCATTACTTGTCTTGATAGTTAGGGGTGATATTTAGTGCCGGCTTTAATAAGTGTGTATCGAAGGAGACTTCATAAAGTCGCTCTCGGCCTTACAGATAAAATGACATTTAAGATATTTAAATATTGTCAGTTGAGTCCAATGTATTACATCTAAATATACATAGTGAAGTCCAAGTCCTCTTACTGTAGTTGGCAAACATAATTTGAAAGGGGCGATCACTCAGACCGACCAGACTTTGGCTTTAGGAACCAGAGGATCACTGTTCAAAATACATTGAACTAGTTGTTGAAGAGATCTGCCTCTTGACTATTGTCAAGATGCCCTTGAGCGAGGCATCACACACCCCCTAAATTCACCTCACTGTGACACGTCTCTCTTTCCCTGTGTGTGAGTAGTCTGATTTACTTCTCTTTGGTGTAATGCATGCAACAAACTACAATGGGGAAAATAAGTATTGGATTTGATTTTGGTATGTTTACCATTTGATAAAGATCAAGTCTTCATGAGCAGGCGGACTTTGTGGGCACTGCAGAATCTTAATCCCTTACAGCCAAGTGTTTTATTAGTGGTTTTCTTGGTGACTGTGGTCTAATTCTGGGCTCACCTTTGCCAGAATCATCCTTAACTCATGAGACAAAATCTTGTGCAGAGCTCCAAAGCGATGGCAACATACTGCTGTCTTGTATTTATTCAATTTCCAAACAGTGGTCTTATTCTGACCAAGTTTCTTGCTGACTGTCTTGTAGTCCATTCCAGTATTGTGCAATCTTGTCCCTGAGGTCCCTTGACAGCTTTTTGGTCTTGCCAATGGTAAAGGAAAGGTTTGTATGGGAGAGACCGTTTGTGTGACATGTGTCTTTTATCCACATAATGAGATGATTAAGAGTACTTTCTGAAAGGGACAAAACACATGTGTGCGTCAAGGCCACACAATCAGTCTTTGGGCGCAAATTAATGTTTAACCTTTATTTAATGCTGTTTTGTCTGGATTTTGTTTAACAATCTGCCTCTCTGTTAAAAAGTCTGGAATGTTCATATCCTTGGTTGGTTTGAGTTTATTTTGTTCACATTCCACATGTTGGAAAAGGAGTAGGACAAAGTATATTAAGGTAATCCTACACTTTTTCCATATCACATATTACTTCCTGTGTTCAACATTTATCACACACAAACATGAGGACTGTCGGTTCTCCGGTTGAAACCGCAGGATGAACCCAAATAGCACCCTTACCTGGGGCTATCCCTCCCTAGACGCAGATCACGTGCTATGCGTAGGGCCCCACGATCTGTTTAATGGTGTTAATTGTTTTATTTTGCACGAAAACAATAATTTATTGAATAATTTCTGTTTTGTTACGGTGTTTGACTAAACCCTGGGGTACGGCATGCAACTGCAGGAAAAATAAGCCCTTTTTATCAGGGAAACGCAAAGATGTGCAGCAGGGAATTACACAAATGGAAAACAGTCAGAATGGAGGTTTGCCTGTAATTCCCACATTCCAAAAGCATGCATGTTAGGTTAAGTGTAGACTAGGGTTGTACAGTACAACAGTACTAATAAAGTACCACAGTACCAATGAATTGAAAACGGTACTATACTGCGTTTGAAAAATACCTTCTTTTTTTTTCATCCGCATGCTGCCGTGCTGCGGTGTCAGCGCACACACACTCACAGAGCGCACACGCAGAAACAGTGAAGAGATGACAACTGGCAAATAAAGGCAATTCTACTGGTTAATAAAGAGGGTGCGCGATGCACAATATGGAGGTATTTAGGCTCCAAAACTATCGATCAAGGTTACGCTTTCAACACGGAAGCGCCACGCTGCAAGAACTGCTTTAACGCCTGCTTCGCCAAAGGTGGCAAGACCACCTGCTCTTCAAATTTAGGTAAAGCATTTAAATAACAATAATCCTGACCTGCATAATAAGTTTAAAGGTAATGTAAATAACTAGCTCCCCTGTTGTGCACATACAGTTACGTAGACACACACACAGCTGCTTGGCTTGAAATATTAGCGGAGTCCAAACCGTCCACATAGCGCAAACTAATGCAAGTGAAATGAGTGAATTTTGTTACAACTTCCTACAATTGGTTTTATCTTTAACAATGTGTGTTTTACCTGCCACATGTCCTGTCCGTGTACTTTTAGCCATAGTATTGATTTTAGTGTTTACTAATGATTTTGTTTGTCTTAAAGCACAGACCAAGAGTGACAACAACAATCACGAAGCATGTAATAGCACGTCAATACACTATTCTATTCTACTTTAACCTAATCCTGGATTATAGCAGACTATATGTAATATATACACTTGTAAATTGTTCTCTGAGTGCAACAAGAACAATTTACAATTGTACATTTTTGTAAATAGTTGTTTTTTTAATCTTATAAAATTGTTCTTTGAGTGCAACAAAAACCACGTCTTTAATGTATTGTAAGATTTTTTTACTAAAATTAGTTTTTTTGTGGTGCCCTTAATTTTGAGAAGTATCGAAATACATTTTGGTACCAGTACCGGTACCAACATATTGGTATCATGACAACCCTAGTGTAGACTCTAAATCAGGGGTGTCAAACTCATTTTAGCTCAGGGGCCCCATGGAGGTAAATCTATTCCCGTGTGGGCCTTATGGGTAAAATCATGGCATAATAACTTAAAAATATAATTTACAACAACTTCAGATTCTTTTCTTTGTTTTACTTCGGCCCAAAATAGAACAAGCACATTCTGAATATGTACATATCACAAATAATCCTCTTGACAAAACACTTTGTTGGTTGAAAATTCTGAGGAAAAAAATTGTGCAGTTTCAACAACACCATAACAAACACAATGAATTTAGACTTAATCTCAGTGTATCTACAAAGCAATTAAACTTTAATTCACAACCCATCTATGATAAAACAAAAAACAAAATAAAGAATAAATAAAAATGCTGCTATGTATCAACTACCTAATTTGTCATTTCCACTGTTCACTTTCTTTAAATTTGCACAGAAGACAATCATTTTCACAGAACTATATCAATGTGCAGTGTCTCATGCAGCATTTTAAGTGGGGTTAGCAATTGTTTATTTTACTCCTGTTTGTTTTACGTTCAGTCGTGAGGGAGGAGTCACAGCCCCGCTTTACTGTGTACCTCTTGCTTAGTATACTTGCTCGCCCCTGTATGAACTATTTGCTTGCCTAACAGAATTGCTATTGCGACATCCAGTGGACACATTTCAAACAGCAGTTTCTTTAATTTAAAAATGCAGCTTAATTTACAATTAGTAAACTCATTTCGCGGGCCAAATTTGACCTGTTTGTGGGCCTGATCTGGCCCACGGGCCACATGTTTGACATCCCTGCTGTAATTGTTTGTAGGTGTGTAAGTGAATGGTTGTTTTTTGTCTGTACACTATGTGGTCTGTGATTGCTTCAAGTAATCCGGCATAGCCTCTAGTTACTAATGACTCAAAGGTTTATTTCATCATGGTTACAGTAATTAAATGACATTACAGAACATATACTGTAGTTACTCTTGTGCAATTTAACATGGCGAAAAAGGAATAATCAGCAGCAGAGCTTCATCCATCCATCCATCTTCTTCCGCTTATCCGAGGTCGGGTCGCGGGGGCAGCAGCCTAAGGAGGGAAGCCCAGACTTCCCTCTCCCCAGCCACTTCATCCAGCTCTTCCCGGGGGATCCCGAGGCGTTCCCAGGCCAGCCGGGAGAGATAGTCTTCCCAACGTGTCCTGGGTCTTTCCCGTGGCCTCCTACCGGCCGGACGTGCCCTAAACACCTCCCTAGGGAGGCGTTCGGGTGGCATCCTGACCAGATGCCCGAACCACCTCGTCTGGCTCCTCTCGATGTGGAGGAGCAGCGGCTTTACTTTGAGCTCCCCCCGGATGGCAGAGCTTCTCACCCTATCTCTAAGGGAGAGCCCCGCCACCCGGCTGAGGAAACTCATTTCGGCCGCTTGTACCCGTGATCTTGTCCTTTCGGTCATAACCCAAAGCTCATGACCATAGGTGAGGATGGGAACGTAGATCGACCGGTAAATTGAGAGCCTTGCCTTCCGGCTCAGCTCCTTCTTCACCACAACGGATCGATACAGAGTCCGCATTACTGAAGACGTCGCACCGATCCGCCTGTCGATCTCACGATCCACTCTCCCCTGACTCGTGAACAAGACTCCGAGGTACTTGAACTCCTCCACTTTTTCAATCTAACTCTTTATCCATGTCTGAGCAACTACTAAACCTAGTCTGTTTGTTTTACATTTCCAATAAATTATGTTGAATATGTTTTTAAAATAAAACACTAATGACATATTTAACCAAATAACATAATTGTTGTTTAATTCATCTTTAATGAAGGACTGTTTTAATCAGACCGGCCTTTTTTATCTGTGCATTTCCACCGTGATTATTTCTATTAGCTCTTGTAAGTAGGCTCAAGGACAAGTGGTTTTGAAATTAGGTTTAAATTAATATTTAAAAAAGGTGGTTGTACAACCATATCAATTATTACCGCTATCAGTTTGTTGGGGAGTAATTAAACGTTCCTACCCACTGAAGAATAAACAATGCCGTTTGATTGGAAAGTCACGTCACACTGACCTTTAACTGATACTGATTACCTCCTTTGCTGTGGTCATAATTTCAACAGTTGTTAGAGGGCACCTGCTTTACTTCAATGTAGATAAGGTTTGTTTTGGTGTTTGCTTTTACAATTGATCCTGTTTCGCAGAAGGACTATCTCTTGTCACTAGAAAGCCTGTGTTTTCTATGACAACTGATACGGGCCTTTGGATAGCCTGATAACGTTTGAGGCGGGTGCCGTTACAGCCTCACGTCTCAATTGTTAAATGCTACTACCGCAACTCAATGACCACAGAGTTGACCCGGTTATATAATTGTCTCATATGAATTAATTACTAGAAATGGATACAGCAAGCTTGATTCGGTTTTGAGGGCTGCTCCGCCTGAGTCCTCTCAGGGTACCTCATGAGATGACACCATATGTGATACATGGCTCACGATAACGGGAATCTCAATATGTCAAAGCCTGGGCAGGGGGAAACAAAAACAAAAATACAATTTTGACATTTGGAATTTGCAGCATAATTTAACCAGTATTTATTTATTTGAATTAGGACAATGCATATTCATCAACATAGAGCAACAATGTAAATATGCTGGAGTTAGCACAATAGCTAATTTTCATCCTTTGTCCTAAGGCAGGTTGATACAGTAAACATTCAACAGGTCATGATACAAAAGAATACATGAATCACAAGACATAACACAATGCAAGCATGCATAAACACAGACCATGGACAACGAAATTAAACAAACAAACAAAAAATATAAAGTCGCAGTGCAAAAACAATGACACTGTTTTAGTGCAGCATAACTGAACATGACTGTTTTTGAATATATATTAAACAGTAATAATATTAAATAGTAGGGTTGTCAAAAATAACAAGTTAACTCATGTAATTGTTCACAAGAAAATATCACAATAATCATGCTCGTTTACATTAAGTTAATTTGAATTATGCATGTGAGTAATAACCTATATGATTAATCGAAATTTAAAAGTGGAATTAATCTAATTAAGCATTTGTATCATTTGACAGCACTAATTAATAGCTATGCCTAGTAGATGCATAAAACACAGAAGTAAAGTACTATATGTAGAGCACAAAACGTCCATCCATCCATCCATTTTCTTACTGAATATTTCACATCGATTCCATTTAATTCAATTCAGAATATTCAGAGGTTATTATGCAAAGCTAACCTACTAAAACCAGTGGAAGCAGCTAGGGAAGCTAATGCATTACACATGAATGCATACTTGCCAACCCTCCCGATTTTTCCGGGAGACTCCGGAATTTCAGCGCCTCTCCCGAAAACCTCCCGGGACAAATATTCTCCCGAAAATCTCCCGATTTCCAGCCGAAGCTGGAGGCCACGCCCCCTCCAGCTCCATGCGGACCTGAGTGACGAGTCGACAGCCTGTTTTCACGTCCGCTTTTCCACGATATAAACAGCGTGCCTGCCCAATCACGTTATAACATCTACGGCTTTTAGAGAGTGCACAACTGCGCACACAACAAGGAGACGAAGCAGAAGAACGAGGAAGATACAGCCATGGCGACGCCGACGATGAGTAAGATGAAGAAATACGCTTGTAAGTTCCAAAACGAATGGAAACAAGAATTTCAGTTTATCCAGGACAGTTCGAAGAGGAAGGGGTATGCTGCCTGTAAATTTTGTAGAACAGACTTCTCCATCGAACACGGTGGCCGAACGGATATACTCACTCATGAACGGTCACTCGGTCAGCGAAGCACAAAGTGGCGGCAGCGCAGCACCGGTCACAGCCCAGTATTATGGGCCACCTCGCTATATGGAGACCCGAGGGTGTAACATATGCCGAGACAAAGATGGCTATGCTGAAAGCTGGAAGCAACATCCCGTTCTCATTTGCGGATGTCTTCAACAAATCCGTGAAGGATATGTTCCCGGATTCAGAGATCGTTTGCCAGTACGCAAATGGCAGAACAAAGGCTACTCAAATAGTGTAATGTAAGTGGGTTTTTTTTGTTGTTGTAGTAAGCAGCAAGCTGTGCTTCTGGATGCAAAGCATTGCACTTTCAAGTACAACAATGAGTAGATGAGTGTTATGTGTGTGTGTATGTGTAGATAAATGAACACTGAAATTCAAGTATTTCTTTTATTTATATATATATATATATATATATATATATATATATATATATATATATATATATATATATATATATATATATATATATATATATATATATATATATATATATATATATATATATATATACATACACTACCATTCAAAAGTTTGGGGTCACATTGAAATGTCCTTATTTTTGAAGGGAAAGTACTGTACTTTTCAATGAAGATAACTTTAAACTAGTCTTCACTTTAAAGAAATACACTCTATACATTGCTAATGTGGTAAATGACTATTCTAGCTGCAAATGTCTGGTTTTTGGTGCAATATCTAAATAGGTGTATAGAGGTCCATTTCCAGCAACTATCACTCCAGTGTTCTAATGGTAAAATGTGTTTGCTCATTGGCTCAGAAGGCTAATTGATGATTAGAAAATCCTTGTGCAATCATGTTCACACATCTGAAAACATTTTAGCTCGTTACAGAAGCTACAAAACTGACCTTCCTTCGAGCAGATTGAGTTTCTGGAGCATCACATTTGTGGGGTCAATTAAACGCTCAAAATGGCCAGAAAAAAAGAACTTTCATCTGAAACTCGACAGTCTATTCTTGTTCTTAGAAATGAAGGCTATTCCACAAAATTGTGTGGGTGACCCCAAACTTTTGAACGGTAGTGTATATATATATATATATATATATATATATATATATATATATATATATATATATATATATATATATATATATATATATATATATATATATATATATATATATATATATATATATAGCTAGAATTCCCTTATATATATATGTATATATATATATATATATATATATATATATATATATATATATATATATATATATATATATATATATATATATATATATATATATATATATATATATATAGCTAGAATTCCCTTGTATATATATATATATATATATATATATATATATATATATATATATATATATATATATATATATATATATATATATATATTTATAATAAAATATATATATATATATATATATATATATATATATATATATATATATATATATATATATATATATATATATATATATATTTATATATATATAAATATATATATATATACATATATATATATATATAGCTAGAATTCCCTTATATATATATTTATAATAAAATAAATATATATATATATATATATATATATATATATATATATATATATATATATATTATAATATATATATATATATATATATATATATATATATATATATATATATATATATATATATATATATATATAGCTAGAATTCCCTTATATATATATATATATATATATATATATATATATATATATATATATATATATATATATATATATATATATATATATATATATATATATATATATATATATATATATATATATATAGAAAATACTTGACTTTTGGTGAATTCTAGCTGTAAATATACTCCTCCCCTCTTAACCACGCCCCCAAACACGCCCCCGTCCCACCCCCGATTACGCCCCTCACCCCCCACCCCCTCATCTCCCGAATTCGGAGGTCTCAAGGTTGGCAAGTATGCATGAATTAGTAGGTAGGTAGTTTTAGCATCAGGGTTTGGAATTGGGGGTTAAATCCCCAAAATGATTCCCAAACGTGGCCACCGGTGCTGCTCACTGCTCCCCTCATCTCCCAGGGGGTGGAACAAGGGGATGGATCAAATGCAGAGGGTAATTTCACCCCACCTAGTGTGTGTGTGTGACTATCAGTGGTACTTACATTTTTTTTTAACACATTTAGTTGAAAGAGCTAACCTTGTGCATAAACGTCAAGCAATTTTAGAATTCTACCTGCAGCTTCTACGCAGACATGTACTGGCCGCGATTCCAAGTTATCTGACGCGGCTGTGCTTGGTCATGTGACTACGCGGTAAGATGACGTAAGACAAATGCAGCTCGTGAACGGGAGTAGAAATAACACGACTCAGAACTGTATAGCGGAAAAAGAAAGATATGCGGTGAAAGGTATCAATACTTTTATCGTAAGGTTTAGTATTGTGATAGTTAGCCATATTAATATGTTGTCATTATAACTACTAAAATGTGCATGTTGATATTCGCTGCTTGTCGACAAGTCAGGATGCTGTTTTTTTCTCAGAAGTCTTTCAACACTCAGGAAGTTACATGGACTCCTTACATGTATATTATTATTAATGTAAGTACAAAAAAAAAAAAAAAGTTAATTTACTGCCTTAGGTGAGAACCTTGCATAAGCCTTTTTGGGTTTCTTTTCTCACCTGCACTTATTTCCTATGTCTTATTACGTATTTCTCATTACTAATTTCTTGTCTCTATGTTTTTTTTGTTTTTTTTTACGATGTTACCTCTTGTACTGTTTATATTGTGCGAATAATAACAACAACAAAAACAGTATTATTATTATTATTATTATTATTATTATTATTATTATTATTATTATTATTATTATTATTATTATTATTATTATTATTATTATTATTATCATTATTATTATTATTGTCATACAAGTACATTATTAAAAGCAAGAAACACTTTCAACTTGTATGGGATGCCAAATGTAAACATTCAATCAAAATGTATAGCCAACATATTTTGAATTTTTAGTTCACTTTTCTCACATGTAACTATTTTTCTTTACATTTGAGGTAGAAATTACAAAGTAATAATACATGTTAAATTAAAATTGCAAATCCAAATGTTAAATATAGCTATAAATGTTGAATCCAAATGTTAAATCTAAATATACATAGTAAATCCAAATGTTTAATCTAAATCTTAATATGACATTCCACTCTCAAATCTAAGTCTGAATTGTAAATCTAAATGTTAAATCTACATGTTAACATTTAGATTTACCATTCAGATTTAGATTTTTACACTTTTTTTCCATTTAGAGTGTCATGATCTCTAATGATAATTGTTATTTCTGACTTGTATTTTGTTTTACCAGTATTTCCTGTCCAACTCTCTTATTTTAGTTTCCATTTTGCCTCCTTTTTTGCTACTACTCCTCCTGTTTGAGCACTGGCTCCCTCAACTGTCCCTGATTGGCAAGCAGAACCCACCCGTTCCCGGTTGCCAATCAGTATGCTTTTTATGATGGGGCTGACTCACTGTACTTTTTGCTTTGCACCGAAACAGTCATAGCGTTTTGTATGCTTCCTGTGCACGTCCCAGAACATGACAAAAAGGGAGATCAATATTTCAAATATATAAGCTAAAAAAAAGTGTGATGGATTTTTTTAGATCGGCACTCTACACTTGCAATATTATTAATGCAAAAATCACCCTCAACCTAAACATATTGGCGCTCACATGCCAATTTCGGTCTTTTAAATGTCTCATTGTTGCTGTGTTAAGACAAAGCCGACACAAACACAAGACCACAGGTTCCCTTCTTATCTTGTCAGGCTCTTGTTGCCGTGGAGAATCATTATTCTTCTGCACAATTATTGTATAGTGCCTATTCTTTGACCCTGCGCTGTATGGACATTTTGTCTCATCCTGATGCCCTCTTTTATTTGGATGGTAATTTGGCTGTGTGAAAAGGCCTGGCGGAGAATTGTTCCGGCTCATTCAAGAAAATACGTTAAAAAGTCATTCCCGGTATTAAAGAAAAAGAAAAAAAAAGTGCTGCATTGGTTTTTTCAGAGCTCTGTTGTCGAGTCTGCAGTTGCCTGTCGGCCCCCTGTTCATATGCTAATGAGGCAGGGCTTGATTGTTTCCTCATATTTTAATCTCCTGTGCAGCGTTGAAGGAGAGGAGGGCAGCAGATAGGAGGAATGCAAGCATGAGGAAGAGATGAGAGGAGTGGGGAAAAAGATAATTCACCAGGAAAGCCATGATGGTGGCCGTTGAAGGGATATTTAGGGGAACGACGAGAGTTTAACTGCAGAAAAAGAAAGACAATGTGTTTAACAAGAACAATGGCAAATTGTGGTATGTGCACGGCAGGTTGAGATTATCTATATGTAAGAAGGAGACAAAAAGATTAGTGATGGAAGCACTGCTGGATGGTGAGCTGTGGGTAGGAATATATAGTAATCTGAGGAGACATTAGCATGAACAAAGGAGCAAAGTTACCTCGGCTATAATATACTTAACAGCTATAGTTGAAACTTTGAGGGACAATGAACACTCTATATATGCCATACCTTCCTGTAAGGCAGCATTTCTCAAAGTGTGGGGCGCGCCCCACTGGTGGGGAATAGAGACATGACAGGTGGGGCGCGAGGAACGGGAGGAAATTTCACTTTGATTTTTTTTTAATTTTTATTATTATATTCTTTGATTTTTTTTTTACTATGCTTTCATTTTCTATACACACTGGAAATCACTTTGTGATTCTGTCTGTGAAATCCGCTATATAGATAAATGTAAATTACTTATTTTTCCTGTATGCTTTACATTTCTAGGTAGGAGCGAAAGTTTGACAGACAGCAACAGTAATTAATGGGGCGGGGCTAAGCGGAAGCTCTATGAATGGCGAGTCACTGTGCGAGGATTTGCTGTTTTGCAAATACATAAAAAATAGAGCCACTGCTGATGAGCTGTTCAAGATAATGGACAGTTTCCTCAAAGAACACGACCTTAAATGGGAAAACTGTGGGCTTTTGCTCTGATGGCGCGCATGGCAAAGTCAAGAAACGGGCTGCGGGCTCTAATAAAGAGGGTTGCGCCAAATGCGCATTGGACACAATGTGTCATTCACCGGGAAACACTCGCGTCAAGGCAGCTCAGCCCCGAATTCAATGAGGTTTTAACAGTGGCAGTGTCAAGCCTGCAACCCCGATTTGAAAAGCTGTGCAGTGCAAAACAGGCTCATTGCAGCCACTAATGCTGGAGTACTGTAAAACTCATGTTCACTTGCCCTGTCCTCCTTTTTTTGGCAAAGATTGCAAAGTGGCACTTTTATTTTCATTTATTATTGAACTTGATGCAAGTTATTTGATTTATTATTGAACTTGATGCAAGTTATAACACTTTTATTTGATTTATTATTGAACTTGATGCAAGTTATAACACTTTTTTTGATTTATTATTGAACTTGATGCAAGTTATAACACTTTTGTTTTATTTATTATTGAACTTGATGCAAGTTATAACACTTTTATTTGATTTATTATTGAACTTGATGCAAGTTATAACACTTTTTTTGATTTATTATTGAACTCGATGCAAGTTATAACACTTTGTTTTATTTATTATTGAACTTGATGCAAGTTATAACACTTTTGTTTTATTTATTATTGAACTTGATGCAAGTTATTTTATTTATTATTGAACTTGATGCAAGTTATAACACTTTTATTTGATTTATTATTGAACTTGATGCAACTTATAACACTTTTTTTGATTTATTATTGAACTTGATGCAAGTTATAACACTTTTTTTTATTTATTATTGAACTTGATGCAAGTTATAACACTTTTGTTTTATTTATTATTGAATTGATGCAAGTTATTTTATTTGATATTGAACTTGATGCAAGTTATACCACAGCTGCACAGTTATTTTATTTATTATTGAACTTGATTTTATTTTATGTTATTGAGTTTGAATGTATAAAACTTGATGTTACTTGATGTTCGATAAATTTGAAAATGTTAAGCTTGGCATTAGCGTTCTGTTGGGGCGATGGGGGTAGGTGGGGCTTGAAAACTCCCCCTTGTCCAAAGTGGGGGATGACAAAAAAAGTTTGAGAACCACTGCTGTAAGGTCTGGTGCGTCTCATCATGCACACTGCAAGCGTTTAATATTGACCACGGGCAAGGAAAGGAGGAGCAAGGAAGGCGTTCTGGAATAAAGTAATGTGTAATTAGCATAAATATACATAATAAAAGATATTTTTGCAAAGCTCCTCATCAATTTGCATTTTTTTTTCTTACACACCAGAGGTCATACTTCATTTAAAGTAAAATGTATGATTGAAGAATAAACATAGTTTATTAAAATATGAGGGATGAATACGCATGTCAAGCACAAATGTTTGCTAAACACCTTTAATCAAGCATTGATCATGAACACACTCTAGAACAGGGATATTTAACTGAATTGTTTGGGAGCCCCATTTCCAGAAAGCTAAGGACTGGGGAGACCGGACTTCTCCCTACTATCAGTCTTATTTTGTGTATTCCTGAGAACCAGCATCCTCTACAGTAGACATTTGATTGTGTCTATTTATTTTGTCAGAGTTACAGGAGCATTCTGCTGTTTTTAAGGACCTTCCGCAAAAAAGCAAGTCAAATATCATGTTTATTGCAGCACTTTAGTGTTTTTGTAAGAATCTGCTGCAAGACGTTTTTAAAACTAAACCCGCTGGCCACCAGTTGAATAGGCTAAATGATGAAAAAGAGAGAACCTAAACTGGAACCTTGAGGACCACCACTAATATAACTAAATAAGTTTAACAAGTGACTACTGTCTGCATCTGAAGTAAACAAGCTACAGCAACGCCGTAATTACATAAACCCATCCATCCATCCATCCATCCATCCATTTTCTGCCGCTTGTCCCTTATTCTGAAAAATACCTACCAAAAGGAGAGAACTCGTCTTGAGAAACGCTTAAGTTACAATATGTAAATCACAAGTTTGGAGACCAGTCTTCTATGTTTGCTGGCAAGGTTAAAATGTCAATGCAAGGATCTGCCAATGTATTTACAGTGGTTCAAGTTCCTCTATACAACACAAGCATTCTAGTGTTTTTAGGATGTTTCTCATCCAGGTCTTGAACTGAACTCGGGGGCCAGTATGAAGTAATTCCCGGCCCCCGTGCCGCCAGCTGAAGAGTCCTGTTCTAGAAAAATATGCTGTTTGTATGCACCGTGACACATTTAATGCACACAAGATTTTTCATGGTTGTAACATTTTCTGAATCATGTGGATTGTCAGAAAAAAACAATGTTTCATTGTACCTTTATGAATCTGAAATTTCCATATTGTAAATTCCATCATGTATCACTGAAGCAAAAGGGTTATGCTTTTTAAGCTATATGGATTACTTTGCATATGTGTGCATATACAGGGCATATGCAAACTGGAATACTGATGCTTTTTCACTGTAAAGTACTGCCAGTTGCAGGCTCAGTTTTACAAAGCTCTACTCGCCTTGGTCACAACTAGTCAGCTGGTGGTCATCCATTTTGTTGGCATATTTGCCAAAGTAAGGAGTCAGACACACATTTTTGTTCTACAGATAATAATTATCTATTACTATACTGCTTCTACATTAGTTGTATTTACTTCTAATTTATCTATTTTAAAACAATTTTTTATGCTGCCCCATTCTTTTGCTGCGATTGTTATATACAATCTCTCTCGTATTATTAGTCTACATTTTATTTATTATTTTGTCTTTTTTTATGTGTTTAATTATCCTTGCCTTCTTCTTGTAATTGAGCTACTTTGTCTAACAACTTCCCTTGTGGATCATTAAAGTGTGTCTAAGTCTAACGTCCAGGTTAGGGATGGGTACAGAATTCTGTACTTTTATAGGTACCGACCGAAGCATGTCGATACTACCGGGTACCGATTCACGCAATATCCAACTGTGACATATTTCGATATATTTGTTGCACATGATGTCACGTCCAGTTGCAGGTTCAAATACTTGGCTGTGATACAAGCAGTCAAGCACTCAGAGTGGATTCAGTCGGACTGCCTCCATGTAATGTTATAATTCTCCATGCCAACAAAGCAAGAAGAAGGTACTCAAAAGTATATAGTAAGTTTCCACTTTTTTAAATGCGCCAGCTCGATGCTAATTTACATTGGATTTGCCACAGCCATGCTACCGATTAGCATTAACAATTTTAGAAGGGGATTTCAACACCTCCAAATTTAGTAATGAAATCTACAACTCAGATGCAGGTTGCAATCAAAACTGCAGATGAGCAAGAAATACAATACTGACAGTTTAAACCCGGGGTCCCCAACCTTTTTGACTTGGGGGCCGTATTGGGTTAAAAAAATGTGTCCGGGGGCCGGGCTGTACATATATATATATATATATATATATATATATATATATATATATATATATATATATATATACAGTATATATATATACAGTATATATATAAAGATATATATGTAGACAATATGATTTGCCTGAGCAGCTAGGAGACACCGAGAGTAACAAGCAGTCGAAAATTTATTAAAAAGGACAAATTAAAAAAAGAAATAATAATAATATTTTTATTTTTTTTTAACCTGGGACTTCCTGCGGGCCGTAGTTTCGGGACCCCTGATTTAAACACTCAAAAGAAAAGACAGGCACATTCAACTTAAACGGAATCTGTACTTTTTGGGGGCAAAAAAAACATCACAATCACAATCTTTATGAGAGACAAGAAGACAAAAGTTTTTTATTTTTGTTTTACATTCCAACTCGTAATAATTGGCTTGTTCTAGGTGGCTAGCAATACAGCTAAGGGGAACAATCCATTCGGCCTCTGAATCACTTTAAAATGCCTTCAAAAACCGCCAACAACACTTCATTTATGTTCTGTAACCTTTACAATAACCAAACTGTAGCAACATTGTTATTGTAAGAGCAAACACTGAGAAACTGTTTTGCCAGCGTAGTAGCACATCGCCTTGCGACGGCATGCTGCGGCATTAGCCGTAAGATAGCGACGGCAAGAGGTAAGCTCGCAACTGCGTCAACAGCTGAATGGCTTTTGAGTTTGTAATGTACAACACAATGCAATAAAATACCAATCTGTACTACTGAAAAACATGAACAATCATATTACAGTACATGTAAAGTATTAGCCCACATTTCATGTTTGGTTTGTACATAGCTAGCTCGACAGTGTATGCAGTTGTACTAACGCGCGTGATGTGTTGCATGTATCATACAGAGTGACTTACTTGATGGACAGTTGTCCGTTTTGTCAAGCTGGACGGGGAGGTTTCTAGTTGATTTGGGTAAGCACACCATTTATGCCTTGGCTTGGCTCCAAGTTACAAATATTGTTTTCATGTCAGCATCCTAAGCCATAACGCATACATTACACACAAATGCATCTCAACGTAAACAGCCTACACTAAACCGCCCTTCTCTCTGACCCTTTTCACAACATCCACAGAATTTCAGCATCTCATCACAGTCATTTGCGTTTTATCTCCCAGTGGGTCCGCCATCATCAAGCCCAAACTGGATATCCTCCTGGGATGTTTGTGCAGCTTGTTTATGATAGCCTAAGTGTTGTTGCTGATGGAAAAAAGAGATAGAGGCAGTTGACTGGGAACATGTTGTTCCACTGGGACACATCCTAAACGACCAGGTCTTGTGAGGAGAAGTGGGGACCAGGAAGGCGATGAGAGCAGAGAGAGAGAGAGAAAAAGAAGATCACTTTAAGGATATATGGCATTAATGAACCTGTTGTTACCAAATGCAGGTTGAAGAAAGACTTTATTTTGGGAAGAGCACAGGTTTTTTCTGTGATTATGACTTGAACGAATGTGTGATTGACAAAAACAGTGGAACTTGCAGTAGGAGATCACAGCTCAATGTACATTTTCAGGTAAAAACTGCCAGCTTAGTCCCCAGAATTTTACTGTGAAATCTATGGTATGTTTTTTTTTTTACACCGAATTACTGTAAATCGTAAAACAGTAGCACTGTTGTCTATGGATGTTCTCATTCATCCAGATCATCGTATTGTCAGGGCGTTTAATCGATCGCAACTGGGCTGGTAGCCTTGTCTTAGAAGACATTTTGCCTCTCATCCGAGTAGGTTTTATCAGTTCATGCTCATAGACTTACATTGGTCAGATCTAGTTTTAACTAGTTTCAAGTCTAGTCTGAAGACTAGATCTGACCAATCTAAGTCTAAGACCAGATGCAACTGAGCTGCCAGTTCTTTACCTTAAAATCTACAGTTGTTTTTACAGTGCATTACTGTAGATATAGAAAAACAGTACCACTGTTTTTTTTTTTTTATCCTATAATATGTATTTATTCATTTGATAGGGAAATCAAAATACAGGTACTTAGAAAACAGAACCACTGTTATTTTTACAGTAAAATTCAGGCAACAGAACGGTCAGTTCTTTACTATAAAAATCTATAATTATTTTTCAGTGCATGACAGTAAATGGAGGAACGGTACCACTTTTATTTTTACAGTAAAATTCTGTTGAGCAAGTTGACAGGTATTTGTTTTTACTGTACAAATCTACTGTTTTTTTTACAGTCCATTACTGTAAATGGAGAAACGGTACAACTGCTATTTTTATGGTAAAATTCTGGGGACTGAGCTGTCTGTTCTTTACAGTAAAATCTATGGTTATTGTATTTACTGTTTTTACTGAGAACCGGTACAGCTATTAGTTTTACAGTAAAATTCTTGGAACCAAGCTGCCAGTTTTTTTTTTTACCCTGGACTCTACAGTTGTTTTTAAAGTGCCTTACTGTAAATTGAAAAACAGTACCACTTTTAATTTAATGGTAAAATTCTGGAAACTGAGCTGTTTTATTTTACCGTAAAATCTACGATTGTTGTTTTTACAGTGTAAGAAGTTGTCGCTTGACTTTCTTGGATAATTGTATAACAAAACACACTTTATTGGTGGATATATTAGCGTAAAAGTTCAAGATTATTGTAATACTATGGGTAGTAATTTGAATTGGATGCAATGTTATTCTTGAAAGGTGCTGCCTTGTGCTCATTTGAAATGATGGGAAATCATAATGAAGTATTGATTTAAGCTGTTTTAACTTTTAGAGATGGTCAATCCATCCATTCATTCATTTTCTGTACTGCTACCTGGATCCTATCCCATCTGACTGTAGGTGAATTAATATGTGTGGATAATAATGTTGACTGACAGACCGGTAAAAAGAAACAAGAATGAACAACCAACTGAGCTACCAAGAAATGAGCAACAACCAAATCCCCTTTTTTGTGTAATTACATTTTTTCCATCAGTGTATCCCTCTGCTATTACTAAACGTTGATTTTATTTGATTATTAATTACGAATTTGATTATTTATTACGGCGGCCGAAAGCTCTAAACACAGAAATGATCCAAAACCAAAAACACAAAAACATCATACAAACATCATACAGGCACATCTGCAAATAAAAAAAAAATGCTGCAAACACATAACTGCTGCAGGATAAAAAAATAAAAAAATTAACAGTATTATAGAGCAACCAATTCTAACAGCCAAGTGTATAACACAGACATTACAACTATTTACCTTTCATTCCCCTGGTAGCCTGGCTAATTTATGTTTTGTTCCATCAACTTGCAGTAATGTTCTTCCCACCAGGGTTCTAGGGTGTGTGTGTGTGTGTGTGTGTGTGTGTGTGTGTGTGTGTGTGTGTGTGTGTGTGTGTGTGTGTGTGTGTGTGTGTGTGTGTGTGTGTCTTAGGCATTCCAATAGCATCATTCTTTTCTTTTGCATTTGTTTTTGATCCCGCAGCGTTTGTCATTTCAGCCTTTTTAATTTACTGGTGCATGTGTTTTAAGATGTTTTGTTTTTGGTCTGGATCATTTCTGTGTAAAAAGTGTTTGCCACTGTCTAATACAAAAGTTTATACAGTAGCATGAAACTTATTTTAAATATCTGCAATCAACTGAAAAAAAAATATTTTTCAGCTTGTTAAAGGGGATTTATGATGATTTTAATCAACATTTAAAACACTTCAATACTGTAAATACTAGTGTAATCCCGATAATTTTCAGTACTTTTCGATACTTTTCTAAATAAATGGGACCACAAAAAATTGCCTTGTTGGCTTTATTTTAACAAAAACCTTAGGGTACATTAAACATATTTTTCTTATTGCAAGTTTGTCGTTAAATAAAATAGTGAACATACAAGACAACTTGTCTTTTAGTAGTAAGTAAACAAACAAAGACTCCTAATTAGTCTGCTGACATATGCAGTAATATGTAATAATAGTAATAACCGGTACTTAGAGGCGGTATAGTACCAAATATGATTCATTAGTATTGCGGTACTATACCAATACTGGTATACCGTACAACCCTAGTAAATACTATATATTGGATATGCTTTGTGCATGTACATTTTGCTCCACAGTCGCTTTTATAACCTACTTTCTGTGTATGCTTACAAGATGTTCATTTATGGAGGTGTTCCCAGATTGCAAATGAAACCATGCCCCATCCTGTCCAAAAGTAGCCGAACTTGAAAATTTACACTTTCTAAATCTTACATTTTTTTAGACATGGATGTAAAATTGATATATAAAGTTACCAATCACAACGTTAGGCACACCTGCCCACTCTTGAAACGATACACAGCTGCATAAAAAGCTGCTTTTACCAGCATTTATGTCACTGCATGTTGCATGTCTGTGTTGTAACGTAATATTTTATCCTACCTTTTCTTATGGTCCTTTAAAGCAAGTAGAAATGTCACAATAGCGCCGTCTTCTCCCGTCTAAGTTTAGCGGCTAATCCAGGGGTGACAAACGCACGGCCCGTGGGCCGGATCAGACCCGCAAACCGGTTTCATGCGGCCCACGAGATGAGTATAAAGTATAAAAATTAAGCTGAAATTGTTTAATGAAAGAAACTGCTGATCTGAATGTGTCCACTGGGTGTCGCAATAACAACTTTGTTGGGCAAGCAAATGCTTGATACCAGGGCCAAGCAAGAGGTACGCAGTAAAGCGTTTAATACCTGGACATGAGAAATGAGGTATCTGACATCTAGAAGTTTGTTATTTATTCTGTTCAATCCCAGATAGGCTGTGACTTCATGTTTATTGGCTTTGTAGATACACTCTGAGGTAAAGTCTAAGTTCGTTGTGTTTTTCAAACCGTACACAATTTTTTTTCCTCAGAATTTGAAGTGTTTTGTCAAAAATATTATTTGTGATTTGTACATTTTCAGAATGTGATTGTTCTATTTTTGGCCAAAGTAAAACAAAAAAGAAAACAATCGGAATGTGTCTTTATTTTTTAATTATCATGCCATGATTTTACCAGTCCGGCCCACCTGGGAATATATTTTCCTTCATGTGGCCCCTGAGCTAAAATGAGTTTGACACTTGTGGGCTAATCCAACTTCATAGTGGCCGAAACGGTCCGACAAAACAATCCTGAAAAAAAAATATTGTGGACAAATATATATATATATATATATATATATATATATATATATATATATATATATATATATATATATATATATATATATATATATATATATATATATATATATATATATATATATATATATATATATATATATATATATATTTTTAATAGACACCAGAACAGACGTTGAGGGCATGAAGGCGAGGCTCCAGACAGGAGCCATAACATACAACCCAATATCTTAGATTAAATGTCCAAATAATGTCCACCATACTGTGATGTCACACTGCAGCCATTGTTAAAAAAAGAAAAGAAAGCGAACACAGGCATCCACGTGCGATCCTCATTATTTGATGTTTTTGCAGAACAATAAATACGTGATATAACTCTGTTGTCCTGTACTGGAAAAGCTTGAAAATTTATTTTTGCAAAGTGCAAAAATGTATATGAACCTCTACATGTAGCTCTAGGATATATTACCTCATCAGTGTGTTCAATGACACTTCAACAGTCTAGAGAGAGGCTCAGGGGATTGAGCGCTTTGATTACCATAGACAAAGTTGGCGAAGCTGAGAAATGGACAACTACAATTTGCAAATAGATAAACCAAATCTTACAACACAACTTTTCTTTTAAAGGCCTACTGAAATGAATTGTTTTTATTTAAACGGGGATAGCAGATCCATTCTATGTGTCATACTTGATCATTTCGCGATATTGCCATATTTTTGCTGAAAGGATTTAGTAGAGAACATCGACGATAAAGTTCGCAACTTTTGGTCGCTGATAAAAAAAAGCCTTGCCTGTACTGGAAGTAGCGTGACGTCGCAGGTTGAAAGGCTCCTCACATTTCCCCATTGTTTACACCAGCAGCAAGAGCGATTCGGACAGAGAAAGCGACGATTACCCCATTAATTTGAGCGAGGATGAAAGATTCGTGGATGAGGAATGTGAGAGTGAAGGACTAGAGTGCAGTGCAGGACGTATCTTTTTTCGCTCTGACCGTAACTTAGGTACAAGGGCTTATTGGATTCCACACTTTCTCCTTTTTCTATTGTGGATCACGGATTTGTATTTTAAACCGCCTCGGATACTATATCCTCTTGAAAATGAGAGTCGAGAACGCGAAATGGACATTCACAGTGACTTATATCTCCACGACAATACATCGGCGAAGCACTTTAGCTACGGAGCTAACGTGATAGCATCGGGCTTAACTGCAGATAGAAACAAAAGAAAAAACCCCTGGCTGGAAGGATAGACAGAAAATCAACAATACTATTAAACACTGGACCTGTAACTACACGGTTAATGCTGTCCAGCCTGGCGAAGCTTAACAATGCTGTTGCTAACGACGCCATTGAAGCTAACTTAGCTATGGGACCTCACAGAGCTATGCTAGAAACATTATCTCTCCACCTACGCCAGCCAGCCCTCATCTGCTCATCAACACCCGTGCTCACCTGCGTTCCAGCGATCAACGAAGCGACGAAGGACTTCACCCGATCATCGATGTGGTCGGCGGCTAGCGTCGGATAGCGCGTCTGCTATCCAAGTCAAAGTCCTCCTGGTTGTGTTGCTGCAGCCAGCCGCTAATACACCGATCCCACCTACAGCTTTCTTCTTTGCAATCTTCATTGTTCATTAAAAAAATTGCAAAAGATTCACCAACACAGATGTCCAGAATACTGTGGAATTTTGCAATGAAAACAGAGCTTTTTGTATTGGATACAATGGTGTCCGAATACTTCCGTTTCAACGATTGACGTCACGCGCATACGTCATCATACATAGACGTTTTCAACCGGAAGTTTCGCGGGAAATTTAAAATTGCACTTTTTAAGTTAACCTGGCCGTATTGGCATGTGTAGCAATGTTAAGATTTCATCATTGATGTATAAACTATCAGACTGCGTGGTCGGTAGTAGTGGGTTTCAGTAGGCCTTTAAGTTGAAAACAAAAGTTTCAGTTTTTTGGTTCATATGTGATATATTCTGCAATATTTACTGCAATGGGAAATCTAGTAGTAGCACTTACAAACAATGATAACTGTCCAATTACCAAAGGACCATGTTTGGTACCAATTGCACCAATGACCATGTATGCGAGGGCATGGGTCAATCTAGTATTTGTTCTGTAATATGATGGCCAGTGAGTCCACTTAGAAAGTCCTCTTTAGTGCTTTAGTTAGTGTTTATCATGTCAGGCTGGACAGGCGTGTATTATCTGTAATTTCCATTAGTGGACTACTTTATGGAAGGAAACCCTGAAAATAACTGCGCAGCAGTGGACGTGGTTTGAATGATTTCATTAGACTGCCCACTGGAGGGGATTTTTGCCGACATTCTAACTCTTCTCGCTTATTGGTTTGTCAAATGCCACTTGGAAATTTGATAGTGTCTTATATGAAATGTCTGTGGGCATGCCTGTTATCATGTTGCATGTTATGTTGACATGTTTAAAAAAAAAAAAAAAAAATAGTTTGTGATAAAAGGTGTAGCCTGCAGGTTTAATACCGGAACTAAATGAGTGTTTCCCACAGAGTGGGAATCTTTTTGTGGCGGTGGGGGTTTGGTGACGTACTCGTATAATGTCCATAATTGGCTACAAATAATTTGTTCTTTTTAAAAAGTCTAAACAAAGATGTTACGTATATTTAGTATCAACATCGTTTTTGTTGACATTATATTACATGATATTGTTTTGTTGAATTTGTAATTGTTGCTGCTTATTTTACTACAACAATGTAACACTGGCTGCACTTTTTACACCCCTGGTTTATTACATATATTATTCTGCCCTCCCTGAATATTGGATTTATGTTGGCAAGTAGGTAAACAGTCCTTAAAATTTCAAATGAAAAAATTCCAACGGGAGTCTCCACAAAAAAAGTTGCTGCTGTAACATTCTGGTGTGAATGGAACCCCAGGATGCAGAGACGGCAGGCACAGCATTGGTGAAGAGGTATTTCAGTACAAAAACAAAGATGTGCAGTAGGAAGGTACACAAAGCTCAAACAGGTGCAGGAAGTACAAAACGCAAAGCTACACATTGAGGTACAAAACAAAATGGTATCCGGAAGACAGGGCTGGCATGAGAAGCATCCCAATTGGCAACTTTGGGCAGGTTTGTCCTGATTGCCAATCAGGGACAGGTGAGGGAGCCAGCGGTCAGACCAGAGGAGGCAAACAGGAAGTGGAACAGAAAAAAAAGAGCACTGAACAGGAAATAATACAACATACAAGAAATCATGACAACTGTAAAACTAAGCACACAAAAAAGTACATTAATATACACATGGAGTTTGCATACATGTAGGAATCATGTTAAATGAACAATACAGTTTGGAATAAACGAAAAAAAGCAATACAATCATACTGGATAAAGGTTGGCTTTTATGCCGCTAGCTTAATGCTAACATGCAATGAATGAGCATACAATTGATTGACAGGCTAATGGAAATCAGCAACGTGCTCGTTTTAAACCTGTACAAGTACGTTTAACAATTGACATAAAACTTCAAATGAATTTTTACTTACAGCCATATTGTCACCAATCTCTGTGGAAACTAATGTTGATGCTAATGTTCTACTAATAGGCTAGTTAGCTGCTGTCTGCCCTCGGGCCTGTGTGTGAGCATGTGTGTGTATTACTATATATTTATATATACTTTTTTAATTGTAATTTTGAAGAATTTATCTGAATGTGCATGCACTATTTCTGTTCAAAACTGTTTGAAAAGTCACATGTTAAATGTTTAAATATTAACTGTCAGTTTACTGTACTGTGCCAACTGTTTTTATGCTTGAAATAAGAAACTATTACTTTGAAAAAGCATTTTAATACTTGTGAGTGTTGATGACACAGCTTTGCAACAGTTGATATTCTAGTTTCAAGCATGTTTTACTCAATATAGGTCATAGAATCTCAGCAACAAGCTATAATATCTTCCTGAGATAATTTAGAATCAAAACACTTAAAACAAGTAAAACACTCTAACATAAAATATGCTTAGTGAGAAGAATTATTTTATCAGACAAAAAATAAGCAAATATCACCCTTATTTGAGATATTTAATCTTACTTAGATTTCAGTTTTTGCAGTGTAGGGATGTTAACGATAAACTGATACGACCGGATATCATGTTCGGCTACGCTGGTTACAGGCCCCGCAATTTATATGGTTTAGTTGTGAATCCTCAGGTTAATCGAGTGTAGAAACATGCACCGGTTATCACGCCGAACCAGAAATAATTTGAAGGTTTTTGTCTTTAAAACAACACGAGAACCACGGTTGTCCGTCAAAAGAGTCAAACTCTTGTTACGTTACTTACGTAACTGGAGATGAGAATAGCCGTAGATACATGGACCGTGTGTTGCGCAAGACTAGCAATTAGTAGACCGTTTATCCTTAAAACAACGCGAGAGTCACGACTGCCCGCCAAATAATTACCCACAAGATACGTAACATCAACACTGCAGACCGTCTCCGTGCTATGCTGTCCGTCAATATTGTAACATTCCAAGGAATGGCGGCTCAGACACGTTCCCAGTTTGTCTTTTCTTATTTCACAAAATGCAATGTTCTCGTACAAAGGGCTCAATCTCAGTGTCTTGCTCTCTTTAACGGCAACTTTCCTTTCCCCTTTCAACCTCCACAACACACGTCACTTCCCATTCTGGTCCCAGTCAAGCCATTGGCTAGAACCCGTAGGCGTCTGTGAAGACATTGACTTGACTCTTTAAAAAGAAATATATTTGACTTGTTTGCCTTTTTACTTAATTGGTTATTGTTATATTGGTATTCAACTGATCAGTTGTCTTCCAAAACATTTGGCCTCTCTTCTGAGTAGTTTCATCAGTTCATGCTCATAGACTTAGCTTGGACAGATCTAGTCTAAACGCTTGAAGCCAAGGTCCCAACTATTTATCCTCTACCATGAAGAGGAGTGTACGCACAGAAGTAATCCTTTTGTTCTTTCGTGGTGTTAAAAATAGTATGACGATCAACAAATGTTAACCATAGAATTGAATCGTTCATACAATGTATTGAATTATATGAACCGTTCATACACTAAATCGAATTGTATCAAATCGTTCATACACTAAATCGAATTGCATCGAATCGTACTGTTTTATAAACAAATTGTTTTTTAATCACATGGAAACCCATGTATCGAAATGCGAATCGAATTGTCCATCACAGAGATTTACATCCCTAGTGTGCATGTGTGTGTTTGTGCTGCCTTGTTACGAAAAGCCTGTTGTTTGAATCTCAAACCCTAACACAAAGTCAGTGTTTTCTGGAACATGAGTCTTGTATCGTATGCATGTTCGAAATTAAATGAACATATATAACCTTGATGGTGCATTGTTATCTTCCTGAATCACAAAACATATAGAAAAAAAATATCCATCCATCCATTTTCTACCGCTTGTCCCTTACTGGGTCGCGGGGGGTGCTGGAGCCTATCTCAGTAGCACACGGGTGGAAGGCGGGGTGCACCCTGGAAAAGTCACCACTGTTTTTTCTTTTCAAGTTTTTTATTTCGAAGGTCCTGAGTTCGATCCCGAGCTCGGGATCTTTCTGTGTGGAGTTTGCATGTTCTCCCCATGCCTGCGTGGGTTCCCTCCGGTTACTCCGGCTTCCTGCCACTTCCAAAGACATGCCATTGGGGATAGGTTGATTGGCAACACTGAAAGGGACAAGCGGTAGGAAATGGATGGATGGATGGATTTTTTTAGTAAATTTAAGGCTGCAACAAGTAAAAAAAGAAAAATAAAGAAATATTTTTGTATAACTTCACCATGCTACTGCACATCATCCTTGCCAACCCTTCCGAATTTTCCGTGAGACTCCCGAATTTCAGTGCCTCTCCCGAAAATCTCTCGGGACAACCATTCTCCCGAATTTGTCCAGATTTTCAGCCGGACTTAAGGCACGCCCCCTCCAGGTCCGTGCGGACCTGAGTGAGGACAGCCTGTCGTCACGTACGCAGTTCCTTCATATAAACAACGTGCCGGCCCAGTCACGTTATAATATCTACGGCTTTTGGCGAGTGCACAACTGCACACACAACAAGAAGGAGACGCAGCAGAAGAATAAAGAAGACACAGTCATGGCGACGACAAGTGACAGAGAATAGAACAAAGGATGGACAATTCAACCCTAAACTCACTCCTTTCCTGCAAATTAAATTTCACAGATGCTGCCTGTAATAGAGTGATTTAAGTTGTTTGTTGCCATCTCCTGGTGAATGTTGTGTATAGTGTTCTGTGTTTACTTTTTGGTTGGCCAACGGTTTACGTTATATTGCGCACCCCGACGGCAAGTGTGGGAGTCGGTTCTGAAGTATGAAGTAAAGAGACGTCATTTCATCACCTCGCCTGGTTATTGACTCCAACCCAGAATATTACACTGCCCATACCTACGCTCCTTCAAAGGCTGTGCTACTGGCTGCAAAGCATTGCACTTTCAAATACAACAATGAGTAGAGGAGTGTTATATGTGTGTATATGTGTAAATAAATGAACACTGAAATTGAAGTATTTATTTTATTTATATATATATATATATATATATATATATATATATATATATATATATATATATATATATATATATATATATATATATATATATATATATATATATATATAATAATAAAATACATATACTGTATATATATATACATATATATATATATATATATATATATATATATACATATATATATATATATATATATATATATATATATATATATATATATATATATATATATATATAGCTAGAATACACTGAAAGTCAAGTATTTATTCTATTTATATATAAATATATATATATATATATATATAGATATAGATATGTGTATATATCTATATATACAGTATATATAAGAAATACTGTAATTTCAGTGAATTCTAGCTACAAATATACTCCTCACCCCTTAACCCCGCCCCCCGGCCCCGCCCACCCCGACCCCCAATCTCCTAAATTTGGAGGTCTCAAGGTTGTCAAGTATGCTGCACATATCCATGAGAGTCGTGTTTGTTAAAACATTCAGCTGATGTGTTTACAGCCCCAGAGTATAAGCCTCCATCTCTTGTGTTTGCCCCCAAAATAGCCTGCATTCTTTCTGCTGTGTCTCAGGAAGCATCAGTCGAGGCCGGAACAACCCTCTCACAAATGTTGCCCTCATTTTCCCCCTGATAGGTCGCGTCCTCTTCCCCTTCATCTCCGTTTCTGTGCCTCCCTCCCTCCCTCGCTCTTATCCGTCTTTTCCTCCTTTCCTTACCTTTCACCCAAAGTTCACCTCTCTCTGGGACACGTCACTTCCTTTCCTACACCCATTCCTCTCACTGCACTTCCACGCTGTCTCACTTGTGAGACCTCCATCCTTCCTTCTTGACAGAATCCCCACTGTTGGCTTTGAAACATGCAAAGAATGAGAGCAGTGTGGAACGTGCATATTACAGCCTGTTAAACGCACATGAAAAGTGCACATTGTGCCCCGAGATACTTGACGAAATGTATCCAGGCAGCAGATTAATAGACTCATTGTTGGCGTCTCTACTGCTGCACCCCTTATTTTATTTTGAAATTATTTTCTTCATTGTCCACTCTTTGCTTTTATTTTATGTCTTCAAGAAAGGTCCATGTCTATTTCAGCCATACATCCTCTAAGTGTGGAGTTAGGGGAAGTCAAAGTTGGTTTTAGTGGCTTGGGGAGAACTAATCTTGTTTTGTTCGTTATGTGTTAGGAGGGTAATTTCAGGGCTTTCCAGGAGCAACGCATTGTTTGGAAATAAGAGCGCTCTTAAGGGGCAGGAGTTTTTTTTATAGACTGGACTTTGATGTCTGTGTATTTGTGTGTACGTGCCTATGCATAAGTGGGTACGGCTTTACACTACAATTTGCTGCTTTACAGTAATTGGCAAGTGTGTATTGTGCAGTCTAATTTACACCTTCAAAATATTAATAATTTTGGAATTGTTACAAATTAGGTAAGGTAAAAAGTAATTTAAGCGTTCTGGCCACTGGGGTGCACGATTTTGAGAAATAAACCTAGTTTACAATATTTATATTCAATACATATAAATGCACAAAACTGCAAAAATAACAACTGATGGAAGACATGCTACTTTTTTTTAATCAACATATTTTTGTCTCAAGGTGCTACATATTAGAACAATATGCAATATTATACTTAAAACAATATTTGGCTTTCTGCAGACAGACTTAGAACTTTTGTCTACATTAGGGGTGTCCATTGCATGCTAAGTAACCATTTATATATATACAGTATTTTCCGGACTATAAGGCACACGTAAAATCCTTTTTTCCCCCCTCAAAACTCGACAGTACGCCTTATAACCCAGTGTGCCTAATATATGAAATAATTATGGTTTTGTTTACCAACCTTGAAGCTCATTTATTTGGTACATAGTGTAATGATAAGTGTGACCAGTAGATGGCAGTCAAACATAAGCGATACGTGTAGACTGCAATGCGACTCAAGTAAACAACACCAACATGTTATATGTTCCATTGAAAATATAGAACATTACACATGGCGCTCAAAAATCTATCAAAATGTTATAGTATGACTTTGGTCAGCTATGAAGCCGCACCACTTGATGGATTGTACTGTGCTTCAACATACGAGTATTAGTATGAAGTGTTTATAAGGTAAGACATATTATCTGGCGTTTTGTTTCGCAATATTATGCAAAAGCAACTTTTCTTACCTTCTGGTACCTGCTGATCTGTATTTGAGATTTGCATAAGTTTTCTCGTGCCTTGTCCTCTGCCGGGTGCGTCTGTCTGTGGCCTGCTGCTGGCCCTTGTGGGCGGCGCGGTGGGCCAGGCTCTGGGGTTCCTGTCACTGTCCGGCTTGGCTGCGTGGGGGCGGTGGTCCCTGGTTCCTTGGGCACCACACCTACTGTTTGTGGGTTGGGCTCTCGGGGAGGCTGGGGCCGTACTCTGGCTCCCACACACACTGGGAGTCAAATGTATTGTACATACAAATTCACACATACTCACATACATACATACAGACATACATAGGTACCTACGCTCCCACATACATATACAAATACAGTACATATTTACACACTCAAAGTTTGTACATCTACACGCACACTCATCATACAAACATACACATATACATACTGTACATGTACATTCACTGTACAAACATACATATACACATACTGTACATATACATTCACTGTACAAACACACACATACACATACTATACATATACATTCACGGTACAAACACACATATACTCATACTGTACATATACATTCACTGTACAAACACAGATATACACATAATGTACATATACAAGTACATATGCACACATACACTCATGCACATAATCACGTTTCATCAAACATATATTAATGTTGTTGCCCTAGGGTAAACTGGGTATAACACATGGCACTCTGACAAAGCTTAACCTATTGTTACTATAACAATCTACAAGGTTAATGTAGGTTGCTTCTCTTTCTTCCCCTCCATTGTTCTGCATTCTTTCGTATCTCAAGTTATCATTACTTATATGTATTGTTGCATTTGAACAACTGTATTGTTGATAATAAAGGTATAGTATTGGTATTGTTCATTATCAATAGCGCTATTTCTATTGGTATTTGTATTGCTCCATTTTTAGTGTAATAATGCTCATTGTCATTTCTGTATTATTTTTTGTTTTCGCGAACTGCTTATTTGCTATTACTTTTACCATCATATTTGTACATGTCGTATTTACTGATGTTGCTCTGTTGTTGTTGTTGTTTTGTTTGCTGTTGTTGCTCTGTCTTCCTGTCTTCCTTTTTTTTTTCTCTTTCTATCCCCTCCTGCTCCGGCCCGGCTGCACCAAATGATAATATAAATACATTTAATAAAGTCAAATACAAGTAAGGCAACAAGTATCCTACACTTCTCTTTTGTAAAGTAAATCTGAACAGCCGATATGGGCATCTACATCAACTATATGATTTGCCTGAGAAGCTGGACAGGACAAAAAAAAAAAAAAAAAAAGAGATTCGCATAAGTCTTGAAGAACTGTGTGCGTCCGCCTTTGTAGTTCATGCCGACACCGTAGTCGATAAGCTTCTTCATTTTTTCCATCTTCTTGTTATGGGACTTTCATCCTCCGATGTTGCCATTTCTAATATGAAGTAGTGTAAAGTTCTTATTTATATCTGCCATGAAAGCACTAAAACATACCGGTGTAGTGAGTTGACATTATTTACCCAAGGAACTTTAGTTATTAGAGAGTTCCGGTTGGACGGTTTTTCATGGGACACATTTCCGGCGGCTGAGGAGATGCTGCTCCGTTATTGATTTAAGGAAAGTCTGAATGTCATTAAAACAGTTAGCGCCAGCTTTTGACACTCCCGTCCTTGCACGCTACACCGCTACGACAAAGATGACAGGGAGAAGACGCTGCCAAAGGTGAGCCATGTAAATAAGACCGCCGACAAAACGGCGCATTCGGAAGCGACTGTCAGAAAGCGGCTTGAAGATGATCTGTAAAACATTACCTATGCAACATTTTGACCAAATAACCACCATTACATGTTATGTAAACCACAAGGAAGTGTTTTTAATTTAGGGGAAAAAAATAATGATATGACTCCTTTAATGCACCTTATATATCAGGGGTGGGCAATTAATTTTTACCGGGGGCCGCATGAGCAACCCGAGCACTGCTGGAGGGCCACATCGACAATATTTCAATTAAATTTTGCTCAATATTATTTTTGATATATACCGTAAGATAAATAATAATAATAATAATAATAATAATAATAATAATAATTAATAATAATAGTAATACTTCAACATAGTGTGTGTAACAGCATTCCATGACTAATATAAATAAATTAACATTAATAATAAATGAAAGTAAAATAAGCACACGTATGACTGAGGAGTCATAGTGTAACTTTGTGTGGTGTTTGAGTTGTCCGACTTTTTGTGTGGCCATAAACGCAGCAGTGGTTTAGTGCTATGCGTGTTGGTGACAGATGACAAGTTGGTTTTGGCCTGGTTTGTACGGCAGAAAATGACTAGTTTTTCGAGATAGAATTGTTTTACTCATGTTTTTGGTGTGGTTATGTCCGAATATAAACAGTTTTGCTCAATAAAGTGATCGATATAATTCCTGTCCTCGAAGCATCTCGATAGACGTTACAATAATTGAACGGTGTTGAATTGAACGGTGTTGACGAACACCGTTAGGGCCGCTTGTTGTCAGTCACTCAAAGTTGCATTGCAAAATTACATAGAATAAATATGTTTATTTTGTTTAGAATTCAGATGGGATTTGATTTGGTGCGCGTCATATATTTGCTGCGCGCAGCAGACGCTTGAGCAGTGCGCAATTGCGCAGGCACGCACCTTCGAGGGAACGTTGCTTTGCAGTTCATGTCTTGTTGGAAACACGCCATTCTTCATCAACTTTTCTCTTTTTAGCGTCTCGGGTGTAAACCGTGCATCACTTGTCGCTGCATGTGCACCTTCACTCGCAGGTTACACACGGACACACGCCCATAAATAATAATTTTCAAAATAAAAGCAGCACAGTTGTATTGCGCGCACGACATAGATGTTTTTTCAACTTTATTTTGTAATTAATGATTGCAGCTGTTCACATTCACTCACAATCACGCACACGCATACGTCCACACGGAAGTAATACAAATAACGATTTTCAAAACAAAAGCAGCACCGTTGTATTGCACACTCGACATAGATACTTTTTAAAATTTATTTTGTAATTTATAATTGGCCTCACACGGGCCGGCCAGGCACGCACAAAGGGCCGGATGCGGCCCGCGGGCCGCAGAATGCCCAGGTCTGCTATATATGGTGCGCCTTATATAAGAAAAAAAGATCGACCATAGACCATTCATCGGCAGTGCGCCTTTTAATCCCCCTTTGGCCCGGAAAATACGGTATATATATATATATATATATATATATATATACAGTATATATAAATATAAATATATATATACAGTATATATATATATATATATATATATATATATATATATATATATATATATATATATATATATATATATATGTATATATATATATATATATATATGTATATATATATATATATATATATATATATATATATATATATATATATATATATATATATATATATGTATATATATATATATATATATATATATATATATATATATGTGTGTGTGCGTGTGTGTGTTTACATGTCATACTAAACAAACGGATATATAATTAATAATTATTATAATTAAATATTAAGAGTATGTTAAAGTTCAACTCCAACTTTGTTTACTTCCGTGACAACCTCTTTAAAGCTTTGTAATCAATCAGAAATATCAAGCAGCTAAAAATCGCCCATGGATAAGTGTGGAGAGAGTGTTTTGCATTTTCTCCATCATGCCTTGCAATGGATTTAAATGGGTGTATTTTTGATTTTTGTATGTTGATGGGAAGTTTTTTTTTATAATATCCACAAAGTTCCGTGAACAGGTTGTGTCATTGTGACCATGTGCATTGACTTTTTGTGCTTGTTGATTTTTATTTATTATTTCTGCACCATGACTCTGAAATATTGTTTGGATTGGGTCATATAAATGAATGCTGTTTTTCTAATACCATTAACGTACACATCATGGTCACTGACGTGGGTTTCTCACGTTGTCAACAAGATTGTGTCACTCTGCCACCTGACAGACCCCTGGATATTTAAATGAAATATAAAATCACTGCCATGTTGCATATGGAAATTTAACTTGTGCCGTGGTCTGGCGGGTCAAACAGTTAAGACAGGGGTCACCAACCTTTTTGAAACCAAGAGCTACTTCTTGGGTACTGATTAATGCGAAGGGCTACCAGTTTGATACACACTTAAATAAATTGCCAGGAATAGCCAATTTGCTCAATTTACCTTTAACTCTATGTTATTATTAATAATTAATGATATTTATCTTTGTGGAAACACTGATCATCTTAATGATTTCTCGCAATAAATATATACAGAAACAGATAAATATCAATATGCAACACTCTATTTTTCTATTTTCTCTAAGTGCACATTTTTCCAATTGAACATTTTCAAATGATCACTTTTAAGACAGTCTTGTGAAATCACAATATCCCATTTTAACTAGCTAGCCACTAACATTTTTTAACAAATCATGAATTATTTTGCACCATGTTTGTACAAATAATAACTCATGTAAAATACAAAAGTCAACTCTCAATTTCTTAAATAAATCATGTCACACTTTGAACTGGACACCAAATATGTTATCTGTTTCTTTGTCAGTTAGTGAAGACCAAGTCTTTAAAATATTTTCTTGGATTTTCAAATTCTATTTGAGTTTTGTCTCTGTTATAATTAAAAATGTCGAGCAAAGCGAGACCAGCTTGCTAGTAAATAAATAACATTTAAAAAATAGAGGCAGCTCACTGGTAAGTGCTGCTATTTGAGCTATTTTTAGAACAGGCCAGCGGGCTACTCATCTGGTCCTTACGGGCTACCTGGTGCCCGCGGGCACCTCGTTGGTGACCCCTGAGTTAAGCTATCTTCTGCGTCAGCACCCGCATCATGCTTGAGTTTGTAATGCACAACGAAATGCGATCGGACACAGTATCTGTAAAGTATTAGCCTACATTTCATGTTTTGTTTGTACACAACTTGCTTGACAGCATATGCACTACAGGTGTAATAACACGCATGACGTGCTCATTATATCATAATCAATATCAAAGGGACTCACTCGATGGACAGTTGTGCGTTTGGTTCAGCTGGGAATTTTTTCCGGTTAATTTTGGGCATAAGCACTCTATTTAAGTCGAAATAGCTTGGCTCCAAGTTTTACATTTACAGCGTCAAAGTCATGGCGACCTCACACTCTCGGTGGGCGTCTGCTCCAACATTTCACCCTTTCTTCCTGCTCACTTCTAGAAGCAGTTGTTCATCCTCCGTATATTCAGCTTCAAAAAGTTAAGATTGTGAATTCTCATTTGTCCAAAAATAGTCGTCTTCGTTGTCTGTTACCAAGTCTGCCATGATTACAACACCCTTGTGTTTGTTTCCGGAAGTAGAAACAAACAGTTGTTGGCAGAAGTCGGAAGTGCGCTGCTATGGAAGTAAATGTGTTGAGGAAATCAGCAATGCTTAAAATGTCCAAAATAATGTGAATATTGAACATATTACATATTGTTATGAACGTGTCTGTTACTACATTGTATATATAGACTTGCAGTGTGTATATAAAACGTTGATGGAGGGTTTTGAAGTTATTTTAGAGGGCTTTGAAGGTTACAGTGGTGACTTACATTAGCCGCATCTTCAAAGTGTTTTTTTTATCATCTTTAAAATCCTAAACAAATATTTGAAAAACACATATTTGTTCTTGCCAAGACATTTTTTTGGCTGGTCAGAGAGACTTCTTCCTGCCTGGCAGTCACATGATGGCACTCAAACTACACAATGTGAAAAGTGACTTGACTGCAGACGAGGCGGTACAGCACTTCAATGTTTACTTAAAAACTAGGAAAATGAACATATATTGGCTGTCACCTGTGTCAGTAGAAATTTTCGCATTTTAGCCTACAAGAATCCTACTTCCAACTAGAGAAAACATGTTGCGGTGATTTAAAGATGTTTTTTTTTTAATGTTTTAGCTAACGTTATGCTAACATTAGCCCTGTTAACTGACTGTACAATGTGCATATTTTGTTGCATAGTTCACACACACACACACACACACACACACAAACACACACACACACACACACACACACACACACACACACACACACACACACACACACACACACACACACAGAATTTTCCAGAATTCCTGGTTTTCCAAAGCCCTATTTCCACCCTTTTTTCTGGCGACTACTCATCCCACATTTTTCCACCCACTTCAACCGTTCCACCGTCAAAACATTCCTCTAAATTAGGAAAAAAAACTAAGTAGTTTTTTTGAACTGGAAACATTCCCAATTTTCCCGAAATTCCAGGAATTCCGGAACACCATTTCTCAATTCAACATGTTATTACTTCAACATTTCTCGATTTGAAAAATTCCCACACCAACCATTTCCACTCATTCAGACCATTCAAGTGTTTTACCATTTTCCAAAAAATTCCCGCTTTTCAAGAAATTCCCAATTTTTTTGGGAAATTCCCATTTAAATCAATGGGACATTCTTCAAAGTTCCACAACTCCCACAATTGTCATCAACTGTTCCAACTTCAAAATATTCAGCCTGTTCAAAATGGTGTGCTCTCCCCAGGATTTCAGTTCAACTAGTATTATACTCTAGTATAATATGTTTTTTGCATGGTCAAATTGTTTTCAAGTTTACAAGACATGCTATACCTGCCATTTTTCTGTCAACATTGAAAGAACATATACGTTTAGTAAGAAAGCCTTATTTATGCACATCATTTCCAGGCTTCTTGCAGACCAAAGTTTGACATCTGTGCTTTACAGTAAAGGTATCCTTACTTATAGAAAGTGCAATACACACATCTGCTGACTAATACAAACGTGGTATCAAAAATTCTACCTGGGCACTAATGCTGGACGGTAATTAAATACTTGCTGGCTATACACTAGCAAAAGTGTCGTGACAAACAAGTCATGATGTCCGATTATATGTCAGGCCTTCGCTGTATATCAAACACATGATCAGCAGGTAGCCATTGTTCCCATTTCTGACGCTGTGGAGCAATCGTTGTTGTGCTGTTGTTCAGTATCAGCTCATGCATGAAATCTCTAAAAAACGGATGTCGCTTTGTTTGCTTTGTCTGACAGTTTTTGTCAGTGTCTCTGAGTCCTTTCTCCCCCCCACTGTGAGAGCCGCTCCACTGTAGTAAGTGTCAATAATGCCAGCTGAGAGGCAGCCTTCACTCCGCACACTCCCACTGCAGAGTAATCCTTCAGTGTTGAAGAGAGGTGACTGAGAGAGGGAGCAAAGAGGCTTAGGAAGTGGAAGGCCACAGCGAGGGTTGCCAACGGTCCCTTGAAAAAGGGAATCGTCTCATATTTAAAAAGTATGTACTGAGCTGTCAAGGGGCGCGCTTTGTCCCGTGTTTTTATTACCGTAAGAATAAAAAAATGACCGTAAAATATCAAAAGATTCCATGGAATGACAACAGCATCACAACTAGGGATAGGAATCGATAAGATTTTTCCGGTTTTCCGATTCCACTTTCGATTCTGCTTAACGGTTCGGTGGTTTAGTAGTTCTCTTATCCATTCTTTGGAAAAAAGAGAACAAAAAGGTAGATTAGTATCAACTGTGTTTAGTTTAGAGCTAATTTGACCTTACAAAGTCAACAGTGAGGTCTTAAATCATACCTGGGCATTCTGCGGCCCGCGGGCCACATCCGGCCCTTTGTGCGTCTTTGTCCGGCCCGCGTGAGGCCAATCATAAATTACAAAATACATTTTAAAAAGTATCTATGTCGAGTGTGCAATACAATGGTGCTGCTTTTGTTTTGAAAAGTGTTATTTGTATTACTTCCGTGTGGACGTATGCGCGTGCTGATTGTGAGTGAATGTGAACAGCGGCAATCACAAATTACAAAATAAAGTTTAAAAAACATCTATGTCGTGCGCGCAATACAACTGTGCTGCTTTTATTTTGAAAAGTGTTATTTATGGGCGTATGTCCGGGTGTAACCTGTGAGTGAAGGTGCACAGCGACAAGTGATGCACGGTTTACCCCCGAGACGCTAAAAAGAGAAAAGTTGATGACGAATGCCGTGTTTTCAACAAGACATGGACTGCCAAGCAACGTTCCCTCTAAGGTGCGCGCTTGCGCAATTGCGCACCGCTCACGCGTCCTCAGCGCACAGCAAATTAATGCCGCACAGGAAATCAAAAATCCCATCTGAATTTTAAACAAAATAAACACATTACAATTTATTCTGTATGATTTTGCAATGCAACTCTGTGAGTGACAAGTGACAACAAGAGTGGCCCCAATGAACAAAACAATCTTTGTCAACACAGTTCAATTATCGTCTGTCGAGACACTTTACGGACAGGAATTCCATCAATCGCTTTATTGAGCAAAATTGTAACCACATCAAAAACATGAGTAAAAAAACTTTTATCTATAAAAACTGGTAATTTCCTGCCATACAAACCAGGCTTAAACCAACTTTATCATCCGTCATATCAACAGAAGCCGCTCGCTCGCTCACCTGCACCAACACACGCTCTCATGGCACTTAGCCAGTGCTGCGTTTATGGCCACACAAAAAGTCGGACAACCCCAACGCCACACAATGTGTAAATGCCAGGTTGTAACACTCTGACTCCACAATCAGATGTGTGCTTATTTTACTGCCATTTATTAAGAATGTTAATCTAAGGATATTATTCTTCAAATATTGTCACTAGATTTCATAAATGCTAATAAAAAGATGTATTTTACAGACAGAAAGTTACAGGAACTAAATGTATTCTCTGAAAGGGGTAACATTTCTTTTAAAGGCAGGACCCGTAGCCAGACATACAATACTAGCACATGAAAAACATGTTTTTTTGTTATTGTCATTGTAAGAGGGCAACATCACTTACATCAGAAAATTATTTTAATAAAACATTTAAATTGTTATGATGTCAGGTTTGGGACAGGTGTGACGCTGGTGTGGCCACAGTGTGCACGTGTGATGTTGCTCACATGTGCTCCACTGAATGTTCAGGGAGTTTGTGCGTTTGCTCACACACATGAAAAATTAGAGGGAACATTGCTGCCAAGTATTTCTTTACAGAAATTAAAGTTAAAGCCGTGTGCTTAATTTGTGGTACACATGTTGCTGTGTTTATGTGATGGACCCGAGTGGTGGAATATTAAAATCTAATAAAAAATGTTGCTTAAAACAAATATAAAATATTAAGAACCCAATGTAGTGAGAGCAGCTGTCCAAAATAAGGGAAGATGATTATGCTTGTTCGCACGTTATTACAATACAAATTAAAAACCAGTCCAGTTGACAACGCTAAAAATACCAATATTATGGTGAGGGTACAGCCGCGACAGGCTTAGGGGTTCCGCGTCCTGGCTCCGCACACTTCCACGGCGTCCTCCTGCACACAGAATTAAAACTGAGGCAGGCCACGGGGATACAATCTTCTAAAACCACGGAGACGCTCTCCGGGCTGACGTCACACTTACACGCAAGGCAGGGTTTCCCCTGCCTCTGCTGTAGTTCCGCGTCGAAGTATTGGGTACGCCCTCTCTCCTCGCCAGTCGCCGGTCACTCGCGGGACCTACGTGGCCGTACCCGTCCCGTCTCGCCCCGCCTCTTGGTCGCTCCTGGGGGTTGCCGCAGGTCTCTGGGTCCCAATCGCCCCCTGTCCACAAAACCACACAGCCAGCGTGCAACGCACGACCCCCAAGCCCACAGCCCAAGGCAGTTGGTTGCCCCCACAGATCCACAACACACACCACTTACTTCGGAGGCAGAGTTTCCCCTGCCCCTGCGTGTTATGGGCTTCTTGGGGTTCACTCCGGTAGCCTGCGGGGTCTGCTGTGTAGTCCGGGGGTTCCTTCCCACCCTGCGTGCGTCCACCCGGTCGCTCGCCTCCTGCTGTCGTTTCCCCCTGCTGTTCTCTCTTTTTAAATGTGCAGTCTTAATGCTCCACAGGTGCGTCTAATTTCAGGTGCCGTTCGATGGGGCACCTTGGTTATTAGGGGCAACAAGCTAAAAGGGGCGAGTCTTAAAATGCCAGCAAAGTCCACAAGGTGTAAAAACATACAATTAAAAATACAATCAAATTCTAAAGTGTAAAAACATGCAATTAAAAATACAATCAAATTCTAAAATGTAAAAATATGCAATTAAAATCCACAGCAATAAAACTCTAAGACATGCATGGCAATAAAACATTAAAAAAATAAAATCCCCTACTTGTGTCCCATCACATCTAAAGAATATCATTTGAATCGCCACTACATGACGAAGCACGAGGAAAAATACCGGAATCTGTCCGATGAAGCGCGCGCAAGGGAGGCTGATGCGTTGATGGTAAAACTGCAAACCCAACAAGGACCTTTTGCCAAATTTCACACCCCCAGAATGCAGCCGTCAGGACAAGTTTCGTAATTTCTCACAAAATCGCCAGAAAAAGTAAGGCGTTTTCTGACGGAGAGTGTATTAAGGAGTGCTTATTAGACTCTGTTGCGCTGATATGCCCTGAAACTTGGAGCTTCAGCTGAAGAACAGAACGGCCGACTTTGACTGTTTTTCGCTGGCTTTGGATGAGAGCTGGGCGATGTACGTGACACAGCCCAGCTGCTCATCTTCTTACGTGGGATAACTGCAGACTTTCAAATCACAGAGGAGCTGGCAGCCATGCAGTCAATTAAAAGGGACAACCACAGGTAATGACTTGTTCACATAGGTCAGGGGTCGGCAACCCGCGGCTCCGCATGCGGCTCCTTGACCACTCTACAGGCTCAGCTACATACATGCCGACCCCCCCGATTTTCTCAGGAGACTTATGGATCTCAGTGTCTCTCATAGTTTACTCCCAAGGAAAAAATAATCCTATTTACACTCTAATTACTAAATAAAGGGCGTGCCCTAATTGCACTACAGTAATTGTCCTCCACAGCATTTACATACAGCGTGCCAGTCCAGCCACATGTTGCATGTTGTTAGTAGGGATGTGCGTATCGATCCTGTGGTATCGATATATCAATACTCACACGCTACTCATTTGGCATCACTTTTCTGAAAAAAGTATCGGTATAAACCAAAAAACGGCGTGTGGGGGGTACAAGCATCACTTTCAGATGTTTTTGATGACTTACTTAACTTACTATGTGCTGGGACACCCCTGTACCTGGCAGAGTATAGAGCTGGCCCAGTCACGTGACAGGAGACAGCGAATGAGCGTCGTCAACGTGCAACACACACACAGCCAGCCGACAGCGATGCAGCCAGGCATATCCAGTGTCAGGCATTGTTTATTTTATTTTTTTACTGAATATTTTTGTTTAAATGATTATCCTAAATTCAAATAATTTCCACACAGGGGAATTTACTGTTAGTTGAAAATTGCTTGAGTATTTAAAACAAGATAAGAAAGAGATACCATTTGGAGATTCTTTGCATTACAGTTTTATTTTTTTCCAAGAAAATCTTGAAATATATGATTGAATGTGATTTTGATTTTAATCTGTAACATGATTTCTTACATTTCGAAAACATTAGCCTATTTCATATTTCATTAATTGCTAATTATATCACAAACTTTAAAAAATAACTGCAGCTTCTTGCGATTCGGATTTGACAGTTAATTGGAAAGCCCCAATATCTAATTATTAATATATATAATATATAATTATTATTATATATAATATTTAATTTATTTTTCATATTTATGTTATTTATTTTAATTTTATTTTTATTATATATTGACCATAATACATGTGGTATAAATGGTCTGTATTTGTCTTGTGATTTGTCTTAAATAATAATAGTAATAATATTTTTGACTGACAAAAATTGCCAATAAGAAATTAATGGTATCGGTATCGATGAAAATGCAAGAAAAAGTATCGGTATCGTATCGAATCCTAAAAGTGTGGTATCGCCCATTAGGGATGTGCGTATCGATCCTGTGGTATCGATATATCGATACTCACACGCTACTCATTTGGCATCACTTTTCTGAAAAAAGTATCGATATAAACCAAAAAACGGCGTGTGGGGGGTGCAAGCATCACTTTCAGATGTTTTTGATGACTTACTTAACTTACTATGTGCTGGGACACCCCTGTACCTGGCAGAGTATAGAGCTGGCCCAGTCACGTGACAGGAGACAGCGAATGAGCGTCGTCAACGTGCAACACACACACAGCCAGCCGACAGCGATGCAGCCAGGCATATCCAGTGTTGTCCAATTGTTGACTTAAAACAGGCATTGTTTTTTTTTTTTTAGTAATGTTTACTGAGTATTTTTGTTTAAATGATTATCCTAAATTCAAATAATTTCCACACAGGGGAATTTACTGTTAGTTGAAAATTGCTTGAGTATTTAAAACAAGATAAGAAAGAGATACAATTTGGAGATTCTTCATCTTTGCATTACAGTTTTATTTTTTTCCAAGAAAATCTTGAATATATGATTGAATGTGATTTTGGTTTTAATCTGTTACATGATTTCTTACATTTCGAAAACATTAGCCTATTTCATATTTCATTAATTGCTAATTATATCACAAACTTTAAAAAATAACTGCAGCTTCTTGCAATTCGGATTTGACTGTTAATTGGAAAGCCCTAATATTTAATTATTATTATATATAATATTTAATTTATTTTTAATATTTATGTTATTTATTTTAATTTTACTTTTATTATATATTGACCATAGTAAATGTGGTATAAATGGTCTGTATTTGTCTTGTGATTTGTCTTAAATAATAACAATAGTAATAATATTGGGGCGGTATAGCTCGGTTGGTAGAGCGGCCGTGCCAGCAACTTGAGGGTTGCAGGTTCGATCCCCGCTTCCATCCTAGTCACTGCCGTTGTGTCCTTGGGCAAGACACTTTACCCACCTGCTCCCAGTGCCACCCACACTGGTTTGAATGTAACTTAGATATTGGGTTTCACTATGTAAAGCGCTTTGAGTCACTTGAGAAAAAGCGCTATATAAATGTAATTCATTTCACTTCACTAATATTTTTGACTGACAAAAAATTGCCAATAAGAAATTATTGGTATCGGTATCGTATCGAATCCTAAAAGTGTGGTATCGCCCATCCCTATCGCCCATCCCTAGTTGTTAGTACTTGTACACACAGGAGACAGCAAAGCATACTTACTCATCAGCCACACAGCTTACACTGACGGCCTTCCCCATATTTCTACACAGTAGCTCAGATATGGTAACACTAGTGAGCAGTAGAGAATATGAAGGGATTTTTGGTCTAGAACATGTTTTGCTTTATTCATTATTGACGTGTTTCTTGCAACTTTATGTTGTACATTTTTTACGTGAGATTTCCAGTTCAATTTATCATCAATCATTATACCTAGAAATTTGGTTTCATTTACTCTTTCAATTTCTATTCCGTCTATTTGTATTTGTGTTTGACTTTCTCTTCTACTGTTACCAAATAGCATTATCTTAGTTTTACTGAGATTCAACGATAGTCTGTTTTTGTCAAACCATCTTTTTGATTTGTTAATTTCTTCTGTTATTATTTGTATTATCTCCTGTGTGTTCTCTCCTGAACAAAACGCTGTTGTATCATCCGCAAATAATACTAACTTTAAATATTTTGTAACTTTACAAATGTAATTTACATAGAGATTGAATAATTTAGGTCCTAGTATTGATCCCTGAGGTACACCACAGGATATATTTATCGTTGTAGACGTGTGTTCGCCTAGCTTCACGTATTGTTTCCTGTTCGTTAGATAACTTCTTATCCAGTTTAAGACTAACCCTCTGATGCCATATTGTTCTAGTTTTTTGATTAAAATATTGTGATTAATTGTGTCAAATGCTTTAGTTAGATCCATAAAAACCGCTGCCGCACATTTTTTACTATCTATTGCATTGGTAATTTCTTCTGTAATTTCAATTAAAGCCATTGAAGTTGAAACATTAGCTCTGTATCCATATTGGTTGTCTTCGAGTATTCTATTTTTATTTATGAAACTTTCTAATCTGTTATTGAACAGTTTTTCAATGATTTTAGAAAATTGTGGAAGTAGAGAAACAGGTCTATAATTTGTAAATTGATGTTTGTCTCCAGTCTTATAAATTGGTGCAACTTTAGCTATTTTCATTTTGTTTGGAAATGTACCTGTTTGAAATGATAGGTTACTAATATACATTAATGGTCCTGAGATCTCTTCAATAACCTTTTTTATCGTTTCCATATCAATTCTGTTACAATCAGTTGAAGTCTTAGATTTACATTTTTTTGCAATTGTAACTATTTCCTCCTGTGTCACATTACTGAGGAACATGGAGTTGGGATTTCGCTCTATGGTATCATTATAGTCCTCAATTGGAACTGGGTCTGGAATCCTTTCTTCCAATTTTGGTCCAATATTTACAAAATAATTATTGAAGCTTTCAACTACTTCCTTTATGTTGTCATTTTTTTTATTTTCATCTAAGAAGTATTGAGGGTAGTCCCTCTTAGTTCCATTTTTAATAATGCTATTGAGGATGCCCCATGTTGCTCTCATATTATTTTTGTTCCTGTCCAATAATTCACTGTAATATTCTTTTGTACATGATCGTAGTATGTCTGTTAACTTGTTTTTATACTTTTTGTACTTAATTTTTGCCTCTATAGTTCTTTGTGCTATACATTTTCTATATAGTTCTTACAAGCATTTTTTAATCCTTTTGTCATCCATGGTTGATTATTCTTTCTCTGCTTGTTACTGAGTTGTATCCATGGACAATGTTTGTCATAAAGTATTATGAACTTGTTTAAGAAATGTTCATATGCTTCATCAACCTCTTTTTCATTATACACATTGTCCCAATCTTGCTTTTGTAGCTCAATTTTGAAGGCAGTCATCCTCTTCTCTGTGCACAGTCTTCGAAATGTCCTTTTGTCTTCCATGTTCTTCTTGTAGTTTCCATCATATATTGTAAAAACTGGCAGATGCTCACTAACGTCGGTTATAAGTAGACCACTTGTAGTGTTATTGTCAAACTCATTGGTAAAAATATTATCAATAAGCGTGGCACAGTGTGCTGTGATTCTGCTTGGCTTTGTGATTTTAGGATATAAACTGATGCTGTACATTGTATCAATGAAGTCATCAATAGACTTTTGCTTGTTGGGGTTCAATAAGTCAATATTAAAGTCACCACATAAGAACATTATTCTTTGACCATAGTCCATGTAAGTTGTCTTGATCCATTCTTCAAATGTTTCTATACTTGACTTAGGTGATCTATATATACAACTGATTAATATGTTTTTGCTTTTTTCCTGACATATTTCAATGGTTATACATTCTAAGATATTATCTATAGCAAATGACATGTTTTTTACCACTTTGTAGTTCAGGTTCTTCATCACGTACACAGCTACTCCTCCTCCATTTTTGTTGGTTCTGTTGATGTAGTTTAGCTCATATCCCTCCAGATCAAAATCTAATCCTTTTTTATCATCAATCCATGTTTCTGTGACAGCAATCACTTTGAATTGATGTGTTCCAAAAAGTTCTTAATGTTGTTGTAATTTGCATACAAGTTTCTACTATTAAAATGAATAATTGACAATTTGTTATCACATTCAATGTTGCTATTATATTGATCATCTGTATAATAAAAACAACTATTACTAATGTGGGAGAAAAAATGTGTATCTGGATCTATATAAATTTCCAAATCCTGGTTTTTGTGATCTTTGTTGCAGAATTTTTTTAGTTCCATATTTTCTTGTTCAACAATCTTTGATGTTGTTTCAATAATCTCTATAAGTGTAGGTGGATGCAATCCTGAATGTAGGTCCTCTTGTTTAGTCGTCCTTTGGAACATAGTAGTGCCGATGCTGAATTTAGGTGCTTGTTTTCTGTCAGAGTCCATTATCATCGTTGTTGTGGTAGCTGTGTAAACTTTAAAAATTGTCCAGGTCCTTGATGTCATGGACAACAATTTATCTTGCTTCTGGACCTCCATTCAGCTTGATGTAGATTTTACAGTTGGCGCTCCAAGTTCCCTGGATTTTTTCCTGCCTTCTCAAGTCGCGTGCTTTCTTGGCGATTCCAGCATTACGTTTTGTGAGATGCTCATTCATGTACACATTTGTTCCCTTCAGCTTCTTTCCCTGTCTCAGCAATGCCATTTTAGATTTTCTGTTTACGAGTTTCACGAGCACGACTGGAGTGGCGTTGTTGTTTCTTCCGTTCAGTGGGATGCATGTTTCGATGGTATTAATGTCAATTTCAATTTCTTTTGATTGCAGAAAGTTGACCACTTGCTGTTCTGCTGAGACCATATCCATTTCATCTGGTTCACCTTCATTATTCACAGCTTTCGCATAGGATCTTGGTTTAATTCGGTGCCCTGTCACAAAGATACCATTCATTCGTTTATCCTGATCCATTTAATCTATGATGTTCCTCAGCATGTTGTTGTCTTCTTGAAGGATCTTCATTTGTTTGCTCATTTCAGTGGCTTCTTATTTCTGGAGTTGTTCTCTTTTTTCATTTCTTTAATTTCTTCTTTAATTTCTTTCATATCCTCTTTCCATCCATCCATCAATTCTTCCCATTTTTCTATAATTTATTTTTTAAATTCCTGGAGTATTTTTTGTAGCATCCCTTCTAGAATCCCATCATGTCCTGTGCCCAGCTTCAAATCAGTCTTTCCAGTCAATCCTTTAACTTTTGGCATCGCGGCAGTCACTGACGTCAGCGCCTCTTATGTCTTAAGGGCAGTTACTTCTTTAGCGACTTGCGGCACTTTTAACTTGTTTTTTCAACAATTTCGTACCTTGCGCCGTTCAGAGATCAATTTGGGGTGTCAGCCTGTCAACTTATATCACTCTGCGACGTCGGGATCACTTTAAAACAGCTGTAAACTCGCCGTAGCTTTTGGTTGCTAGGCAACCGCTTTGAACTGCGGGAGGCGCCTTTGGCTTGAGGCTAACGGCTCTTCCACTCGCCTTATTTCAGCGTATCAGTGCCTCTCAACTGAACAAAATCAGATCGAAGATGCCAGGTGACTCTCCTGTGGCTGTGATCGCAAATCAGTGGTCAAATCAGTGGTCAAAATCTTCAGACTTAACAAAACTCCGGTAGCAGAAGCGGAGCTTTTTTTCTTTGCGTCCTTTCTCATTGACAGGAAGTGAGGTTAAATGAAAGTATTATTATTATTATTATTATTATTATTATTAATTTTAATTTTTTTTAAAAATGTATTTATTATTATTATTATTATTATTTATCTTACGGTTACGGTATATCAAAAATAATATTGAGCAAAATGTAATTGAAATATTGTCGATGTGGCCCTCCAGCAGTGCTCGGGTTGCTCATGCGGCCCCCGGTAAAAATTGATTGCCCACCCCTGTCTTAAAGGGAACTGCACTTTTTTATTTATTTTGCCTATCGTTCACAGTCATTACGAAAGACATGAGGAGGGATGTTTTTTTTAGTTTTGTTTATGTATTCTAAATATTAAATACATTTGATCATAAGTCTGCTTACAATGGAGCCTATGGGAGCCGTTCAATTCTGCCTGTATACAGGCTTTATATATAAAGCCCTTACAAAATATACAAACACCTCCATTAGGGTTTTGTATACATTATTTAAGTATATATGTAACTTAGTAACGGCCACATTTATAATAACATTTAATATTTACGTATTTTAATAATTGTAAGCGTACGTGGTGCATTAAATTAAAAAAATGCATCACATTTGCCTTTTTTTTCTTCATCACTGATTACTATTTTATTTTATTTTATTTAATTACATTTTTTTTTTTTTGCTGCAGCTGTTTCATATACTGTAATATTGTACATGGTAATTGGGATTTGTAATATATTGTATATATTATATAACAATATAATATATCAGTATATATTATAGACTGTATATATATATAATATGTAAATATTACATATATGTTATATTTTATATTGCTACTATGGTACATTTTAAGTCTACTTGATACCTGCATTATCCTTTCTATCCTTGCTCTTTCCATCCTTTGTAACTGAGAGCTACTGTGTGGAACAATTTCCCTTGTGGATCAATAAAGTTTGTCTAAGTCTAAGTCTATTGAGAGCCAACAAACATAATAAAAAATCAATTATTGTACAATTTCTGCTGTCATTAGGATGCAGACTGCTGAGATGTTCACATATTCCTGTTTAGATGATATATGTCAACTAACTCTAAATTAAGTCTTTGTTACTTAGAATATGTTAGTATGGGGAACATATTCACCATTAATTAGTTGCTCATTAACATGCACATGTTCCCCGCACTAAAGTGTTACCGTTTCAGCATATTGCTTGCATGTCCTCTTGATGAACTAGCAACCTTGTAGTTATTACAAGTAGCGCTGTTGCAATAATTTCTTGTAAAATGTAGAGGGGGGCAGAGGAGAAAAGAAAAGAAACGGCAGATCAACTGGTCTAAAAAGGGGGTCTATTTAAAGGCTAGAGTATACAAATGAGTTTTAAGATGGGACTTAAATGCTTCTACTGAGGTAGCATCTCTAACTGTTACCGGGAGGGCATTCCATAGTACTGGAGCCCGAATAGAAAACGCTCTATAGCCCGCAGACTTTTTTTGGGCTCTGGGAATCACTAATAAGCCGGAGTTCTTTGAACGCAGATTTCTTGCCGGGACATATGGTACAATATAATCGGCAAGTGGGATGGAGCCAGACCGTGTAGTATTTTATACGTACGTCAACTTGAGAACGCTTGTTTCGCCCTGACGCCGCCATTTTGCTTTCTGACGTCACTCCGCACGTTGCGCAATGACGTCATTCCCAACACTGGCATCGATAAGGGAATCGTTTTTACAAAATAGGCAAGCGATTCCAAGGAATTGATACACTGAGAACTGGTTTTCGATTCCCATCCCTATTCACAACAGTCTTCCACAGGCTAAGCTAATCGATGCCTGATCGCTCACCTATCAAACTCATTGCAGATTGACTTTTCTGCCATCTGGAAATTAGCTTATTCTTGACTCTCAGTCACACTGGCTCAGTTCAGCTAGCGAGTCAGCTAGAGTTAACGGCCAAGTTTCTGGCAATCAGGACTCCAGTGTGACTTTTTACCACACTTTGTCCGATGGGGAAGCTACATGTGGCTATCACATCTGAGAGGTACGTGCAAGCTTAGCTACTCTACTCTACTACTTAGCGACTCTGCTCTCTTTTTATCTAGGTTGTTAAACATAAACATTGAGGTGTCCAGTTTTATGATAGTGACACTGCAAAGCCTTACAACAGGTAACTGTTGAGACAGTAACTCACCAAATAAAGCAGGGGTATATTGAGGGCCACATTGCAATTATGGCTGCCTTCAGAGGGCCAAATGCAACCATATATATCAGTGGTTCTTAACCTTGTTGGAGGTACCGAACCCCACCAGTTTCATAAATGCATCCACCGAACCCTTCTTTAGTGAAAAATAACATGTTTTTTTTCAAATTCAAGACAAAGTTATATGTTTTTGGTAACACTTTAGTATGGGGAACATATTCTAAGTAACAAAGACTTAATTTAGAGTTAATTGGTTAGGGTTAGGGTTAGAGGGTTAGGGCCAGGGTTAGAGGGTTAGGGTTATAATAAGGCCATGCCGAATAAGGCATTATTAAGTACTTAATAATGACTAGTTAAGAGCCAATATGTTACTAATTTGCATGTTAATAAGCAACTAATTAATGGTGAATATGTTCTCCATAGTAAAGTGTAACCATGTTTTTTACTGGTGCACAAAATGAACCGTGCATGAACATCACCTTGTTTAAAGAACAAAACCAACACAGTGCATAAACTCACAACAAATTACACACCTGCAAATCAGGGTGACTTCTGCTGTTGCCGTATCCGTAATACGCCGATAGGGAGAAGTTTTTATTTACACGATGAGTCGGGTGTGTCTTGACCTCCGCCGAACCCCTGAGCCCCACTCACCGAACCCCTAGGGTTCAATCGAACCCAGGTTAAGAACCACTGGTATATATGAATATAATCATGGATTAGATTTATTTAGCGCCTTCCTAGACACTCAACGCACTTCATAGAGAACCAGTGGTTAGCCGTCAGGGCCAGCAAAGCCTTCTCTAACATAACCAGAAATCATGATCATAATTAAAGATACAATTATTTTTTTATTTACTTTCCCTAAATATCCAAAAGTATTCATATTCTCTTCATGTCATATTATGCTCCTTCCAGCGCTGTTGTTTTTAGTTTTAGTTTGTATCCAATCAGAATTCAGCTAGTTTATGTTGCCATGCTTTACAAAATCTGCCAGAGGCCTTCGGAATCAACAATGCGGGCGTTCGTGCACTCTTAGTGATCGGGGACATACAGTGATAGACAGTTGCGATAGCCAATCAGATCACGAGTTGTTGTCAGTGAGGCCTTCTAGCTGGCCTCACGTTGGATGTGACATTTACGCATTTCCTGTGGTTGGATACTCACAGAGACCGTTAACGGATGAATTTGAGAACAGAGTTGAGAGACAGTTGTGATAGCCAATCAGATCACAAGTTGTTGACAATAGCCTATACAAGTAGCCTGATGTTAACGAGACTGTGATTGGATACACACTTGTCATTCCAAAGTGAGTATCCATTCACAAATTTCAATTTAGCAGGAAGCGGGAAGTGTTGCGCCTTAGCCATACCAGGATAGCAGAAAAGGAGAACAAAACGTTGATTAGGTGGCAGATATATATTTGCAGGGGCCATTTTCAGGAAGGATATTTAAAGAGAAACTACATCTTGTGAGACGATGTCGACCAACCCCGGAAGCTAGCTCAGCTGTTCCGGCGATGAAATGGGGAAATGCTCGCCATTTCCACTCGAATCATCCGACTGCGAGGGGTACCACTGGTTTATACGGCGTCGAATTGGTGCTACAAATTGTGAGTTCAAATATTTTAACTTTTCCCTTTTAATATGTGTTTTGCAATTTTGATTTTGACAGTACCACATAAGATATGTTTTAATTGCTGATGCATTTTAATTGATTTTTAAATGCGCCAGAAAATAACACGTTTTGTACACTGTTTAGGTGATTCAATGCCCAGTAGGGTGTAAATGTGTTCTTGTATAGTATTTCTCCAGCAATGGTCATGTGGTGACATCAGTTATGGTATTTTGAGAGGTAATCTTTGAAGTCGGACATCGCTGAAGACCTAGGTGGGAAACGCACGGTCCGCCACTGTAAAGAACTGAGAACCCATCATTCATTAATTTCACATTCACACAATAAACATAATACAGCTTTGTCACACAATTTGCAAGGGCAACTGTTTTTGATTACAAATGTTTTACACAGATTCATGATAACTTGCTTTGAAATTGTAAGTCAAGATGACAAGCAGGTGTTTAAGTGTTTATTTTTTATTACCAAAAAATATGCTTGGAACATCAGATAATAATATTAAAGTGTACAACATATGCAATTGCAAGTGCAACATTTTCCTGTCAAAATTGAAAGAACAAATACTTTTAGCCAGGAAGTGCTTTTTTATTTCCAGGCTTTCGCAGGTCACATAAATGACATGGTATAGGCCACGTAAAAGGATTTGGCCGGCCAAATCAATAAAATTACGTGTCGCCCTGGCGGGCCCGATTTGGCCCCCGGGCCTTGAGTTTGATACTGGTGAAATAAAAGGTCAAAATATATTTCAGTTCAGTTCAGTTTCAGTTTATTTTGAACACGCATACAATACAATGTAATTCATCACGTATTTCCAGTTGTTTCATTACAGCACGTCTGAAAAGGAGTAGGAAGAAGCTGAGTTTATTTAATCCTACCCCTTTTCATACCACAGCAATTTTATCCTATTTCCTTGTTCTCTGTAACATAACAGTGAAAACATAAATAATAAACAAATAATATACCATAGTAAGTAAACAAATATTAAATACATAAATAGTATTTGTCTCAATAAAAAAAATAATTAAAAAATGCATCCATTCTTCTTTTTTTTATGTGTTCATTTTAGACATTACGGTTCATTTAATGATACATATTAACAAATAAGCATAAAGACAATGACCACATTGCTGAAGTGAGCGTGTATTTAAAAAAAAAAAAAAAAAAAAAAGATCAAATGAAATGTTGCTAGTCATCTAAATAGAAGCCAACTATCTCAGCTCTCCTGTGTTTTGTCAAGGTAATTTTCATTTTGATGAAATTTGGAAACTGAATTCATACTTTTGGAAGTTAAGCAGTACAAATGTCTGTAAAGAAATGTGTTTATTTTTAATTTGTTAAATTAAACAGGAAATACTTTTATTTTGGAAAATATTCATTTCATTCAGTTAATTTTGTAATTTTGCACAAAAAATTGTTTTTTATTGGCGCAATTGGACTCTTCTGAAACGACAAGAAGAATCCAGTTGCCTCCAGATAACCTTTGCGAATAATAAAAAACTCCTTTCAAACAAATAAAAAAGGCCAATATTAATTGGGTCTACCAACCCTGCAAAATGTCCCATATATATTTTTTTTTTCAGGGAGTTGGCAACTCTCGCCTGAGGTGAAAAGAGCAAAGGAATTGAGTGACATGGGAGTTGAATTTGACAGTGAATGGAGGTGGAAGTAGAGCGTCAAATGAGGGGGAATCAAGCCTTTTAAAGGATTTCCCTATCACAGTTTCTGACACATTACAGTCACAGCTCACTATCGGCCTGACTCTGACAGCTGCACAAATTGGCTGAAAGAGAAGTTGGCTCACCAAAGCTTTGCAATGATGGCGGGAGCGAAAAAGAACAAATAAGTATTTGTATACCTGGACCCAGAGTATTGTCTTCTTCTCAAATAGTGGGATTGACACAATCCTAATCCAACATTGTGGCGCCCATCACAATGAACCCCACATTTTATATTAGTGTTTTCACACAAGCAGAGTTTAGTCCATTTCACTCTAGCTTGTTCAGTGTAGTTAGTAGGGGTGCTCAAAATAATTAAATTCACACCGAAATGGTGATTTTTATTTATTCTGATTCTAAATCAAGGCATAATTTTTAGAATCAATTTTTTTTTTAAATTGCAAATGTTTTTTTTTTTAAGAACTAATTTTTGGAATACAAACATAAAACAACTATTATTGATATTTTTATTATTAGTATTGTTGTTATTGATACTGTTCCTTTTATAAATGTTTGTTTTTATTTTTTTCAATATTTTATTGAATAAATATTGTTTTTGTATGTTTTCTCAATTGCTTTGTCAATTTAAATTATAAATACTGTAAAACTGGGATTGAGTTAGACTTGTGGTTGCTCAGTTTTATTTTGTTACATTGATTGACATTCTGTGATTTTTGTTAATACAATTTACAAAATACATTTCCAAAAAAATTTGTTTTTTAGGTATAAGTCGTACTATACTGTTTTGAAAAGGTCTTATTATAATTTATATATCAAAAATTATATTACGAAAATCGTGTTGAATCGAATCATCACTCCAAGAATTGGAATCAAATGGAATCATGAGGTGCCCAAAGATTCCCACCTCTTGTAGTCAGTGTGACATTCTATACGTCTAAGTAGGCTTGCAATGATTAATCGCTCATATGGATTTAAATTCTGTTGCTTCGATTAAACCATTAATGAGGGTTACTACTAAGAACAGATCAAATCTGGATTGCAGGGAGTGCCCAGAACTTTAAATACACAGACATAGTTTTTTTCGCACAGCCGCTGTAATAGAGTGCACATGAAAGCGGTGGTGCATAACTTGATGGGTGCTACAGTATAATCTGTTTTTATCAATGCACATGTGTTTAAAAGTACAATATCAATGTTTATGTGGATTTAAATAGCTAAATGATTGTATTTGCATATCCTCCTCCCAGTGTTGTTGGCGTTCTAATAACCAGCATATATTTGGCATGTTCATGAAGACAGACATGCATTGTGTTCTCCGGTTTGCTTATTTAAGAAACACAATCCTCTGTGCACAAGCTTAGTACATCTGCTTTATGCGAGCTATCAAGTTTGCACATGTTTTAAATCACACACCACTTTAGTAGATCAGGCCCTTTATGTCCTTATTCAGTGTAGGTATTGATGGATGTAGCACAGTTTCACTCACTAATCTAAACAGCTAGCCTTCTTCCTTTCACATTCTTTCATCCGCTGTTGACCAATAAGAGAGCAGAACAGACCAGGTTTCGCACCAAGTTTCCAAACCCAACAATAGATTTAAACTGGAAAGAGTAGAATAAAATGTGTGACAGCACACACAAATAGCTGACCTCCTTGCTAAAAAGCTCACAGTGAATTTGTCCTCTGTATAGTTCAGGGGGCGGCCAGCCACTTGAGGCAATGATAGGCTGGGCTGCTGTATAGTCAATGATGGTGTTATTTATGAAGACTTGTCTTTGCAGTGACATTTTCACTGCAACAACATGCAGGGGATCCGGTCTAACCTCTAGGACTGAGTTGGCCTTTATGGCTGAATTTATTGTTATTATTCCCACCTTCACCTCTCTGGCGGAGAAGAGAGCAGTGTAGAAAATAACACAGACGTTTAAGGATTTCAGCATTGAAATATTGGCTTATAAATTATAATAGAAACAATTCAAAACTGGTTATTGGTTGGTCTTCCTTTGGGTGATGATTACCATACACAGGAATAATGCATACGTTCTGTTTTTATGACGTTGCGTGTACTCAAACATGTGCAAACCTGATAGCACACGCACAGCTGATCTACTAAACGTGTGCAAAAATAATTTTGTCTGTCAAGTGGGCAGAATAAGGCGTGCAATTTGCATCTCTGTCTTCATTAAAATGCATAACATAATATAATATATGCTCATCATCAAAACGCCCACAATACTAGGAGGACACCATGCAAATATATTATGCAGCGCGCAAAATGTGACTCATCACCGTTTTATTTAGCATTTGATTTAGCACGTCCTAAAAGTATGTGCAAACTCGTGCTGCAAAGACAAACGATGGACAGTGAGTCCTCCGTCATATGCGTGTGTGTCAACATATTTGCAAGGTCTGTCAGCAATGAATTTATATTAGTCATATTGTCTATTCAGCAACATCCTTTTATAAGTTTAAAGCTGCATGGTGAGTGACAAGAGGCTGACTAAAACAAATTAAATTAATGTGTTTTGGTGTCTGCTGGCGTTTTTTTTTATTGCCGTTATTTTTTTCATTTATAATATATATATATATTAATAACATATATCCTATATGAAAAAAACTTCTTAAAGTATGCATTTTTTTGCGTTTTGAACGCAGTAAGTGCAGCCTCTCTTTCCTTGACCGCACTTTCAGCGCTGATAAAGAAAAGGGGAACAAAAGTGGGTTACAATGTAGATGCACTTTGGACTGTGTCTAAAATGCCCATAAAAAGTGGTAGATGTCTACTGCTTGTTTGAAAACATAGCAAATGCTTCCGGTAGGAGCGAGATAAAATAAATGTGCAGTAAATAATCGAGTGTTTCCGTAGTGATGCCCCTATAGCACATGCACAAATCTCATTTAAATAAGGTGTTCTGCATGTCTCTTGAATTGCACACGCAGTCTTAGTAGTTTACACGCAACACAACCATTAATAGCACACACTATCTTATAGATTGCACACACTGTTTAGCGCATAGTATTCAGATCTTAGTAAATCATGACATTATTGTCGTAATATTCTCTCTCTAGACTCCTGGTAATCTAATTGGTAATTTTCTGTTCATAGCTGGTTAATGTGTGCTGTAACGCGGTTCCAGCTAGACTTCTGTCAAAGTTAATTGAACATTTATTCTCTGGTTTTTGCTGCTTTAAATCCAAGCTATTTTAGGAGCTGGCAAGGCTTGTTGTTTCCTCATGGTCTCTCTTCCTTGGCGTGTCCGTGCTTGGCTATTCCTCGTCTTCTAGTAATAATGGTAACGGTAAAATGTGGAGTTTATTTGACGCCAGGCAAGGATTAGTAACGCTTTCTCTTTTTGCCGGTAAATCACGTTTTTTGACCTTCAGGGTTCGAGTCCAGGCCTTGAGTGAATTATTATTTTTTTACAATTGAATTTTTTAAATTGATGAAAATCCCTTAGTTTTTTTACCTTTTTCTCCAGGAGAATTACCATATTTTCAATTTTATATGTAATGGTATTGTGGCACAACAGCCTTTTTTTGCATCTCGTTGCTCTTAATTTTGTGGGACGAAATGTGTGGTGAACTTTGAGAGACAGAATCAAAATCTCTATCGCAGGCCATATTTATATTTTTTATTTCGTATATTGTTTATATTGCGCAACTTCAACTTGTTTTTACATAGCAGCAACTGGCCCCTTCATGCAACATACAATACATGTTCTACTGCTTATCCTGTTCATGGTCATGGGCGAGTTGAAGCTTATCAAAATAAACTTTGGGCGAGAGGAAGGATACACCCTGGACTGGTTGCCAACCAATCACAGGGCACATACAGATGAACAAACATTCACACTCACATTCCCACTTATGGACAATTTTGAGTCTCCAATTAATCCACGGCTTCTAAAATAGTGGGGTTGTCCGCCCTTGGGAGGTGGGGTGAGGTGTCAATGGGCGCCAGAGAGACAAGGGAATTCCTATATTAGCGTTTGTTTTCATTCTTGAACGATACACAAGCCTCCAGATAGGTGGCAGCACTGCTCCATTTAATCAACCAGGAAATATGACCAAGTATAAATACATAACCTTTTAGTCTACCAGTAATTAGGATATAAATAAATACATATATATTATCAGGTTCTCATTAGGATATCAATTTAATGGGTGGGTAAAAAAATGCTTGTTTCCTCAAGTGGGTGTGACAGAAAATAATTGATCACTCTGATCACTCGCTTTGAGTGAGGGATGAGGCAAATTGGAACCCAGGTCCACTGTAGTTACCGCTCTATGATCACAGCACCACTAAAAGTAGTTACTCGGCTTTAGAGCTTGTGATAACAATATTACTATTACTTGGTTAATATTCAGGTCACAACATGTAAATTGAGTATTGTTGGCTGTTTTTGGACGTTATTTTACTTGTCGTATATTGAAAATGAGAAAGCATGAAAAAAGAAAGACATACAGTATGTGGTCATGTCTTAATTAAGGATTGTTAATGATGGGCCATTGGGTTGAGTTTTTTCTTGCCCTGACGTGGGATCTTAGCCAAGGATGTCGTTGTGGCTTGTGCAAGCCCTTTGAGACACTTGTGATTTAGGGCTATATAAATAAACATTGATTGATTGAAGGTCCTGAGTTCAATCCCGGGCTCGGGATCTCTTTCTGTGTGGAGTTTGCATGTTCTCCCCGTGACTGCGTGGGTTCCCTCCGGGTACTCCGGCTTCCTCCACCTCCAAAGTCATGCACCTGGGGATAGGTTGATTGGCAACACTAAATGGCCCTAGTGTGTGAATGTGAGTGTGAATGTTGTCTGTCTGTCTGTGTTGCCCCTGCGATTAGGTGGCGACTTGTCCAGGGTGTACCCCGCCTTCCGCCAAATGCAGCTGGAATAGGCTCCCGCACCCCCGTGACCTAGAGGACAAGCTGTAGAAAATGGATGGCTGGATGGAATTTTTTATTCAAAACAAGTTTATTGGGGTTTATAAACAATGCACACAGCAACTTTTAGTAGGCGTTTACGTTACAAACACATCTAATGTGAACGCAATCTGACCTGCATGCGGACATGACATCATGACGTCACACGTGCTGCAACGTTACGAAAGTAAACATGACTTTGATTATAGTCGGTGTCAGTCTTGGTGCATTTGTAGACATTTTCAAGGATTTTGTGAATTTAAAAGGGCCCGAATGC
>NC_084741.1:48958529-49031029 GCF_033978785.1 Entelurus aequoreus
TCATGATCATTCTGACTAATGACACAGCCTGAGTAAATAAGACTTCAGCGCTGGCACTTAACAAAGTCATTGGTAAAATGTCAACATTCACAGCCAGAGCATAAAGATCATTGTGTTTATGTGGCAATGAATAGGAGCATTAGTTCTAGTGCACAAGACCCGTGTACTCTCAGCACGACATTCTCACAAAAAAGTTCTTCAAGGATCAAGATAATCTTAAAGGAACTTTTGTGGCCAATTCTGACAGAATTATCCCCATTATGCAAATAGCTTGACACAAAATACCATATTGGCTTAAAATGATCCTGTTACATGCTAAATTAATTTACACGCTTCTCATAAAAAATAGGTCAGTATCACTGCAACCGCTAAGCCATCTGCAGCAAACATCCACTGCCTACAAGCTGCATGTGAAGAATGCCACATATTTTCCCTGAGCTAATAAAAAAGTGACCGTGTGCACACGCATATCAAGTCAAAATTAAAGTGTCGGTGCATTAAAACATTATATACAGTGGGATACTCACTCATTAGGTCAAACTATTTCACTACTAATTTGAAGTAGAATTGACAAAAATTAGTGGTGTCAAATATGTATATATTTTTATCAGATTAATCACTCTTTTGAATTTTAGTTAATTATGGTTATTCATAGGACATTACTCACTTACAAAACTTAAATCCACTAAGAGCCCAATATTTGTACACATAATGACATATTGTAAAGATTTTACTTGAATGCACATAATTTTGTTGCTCAAAACTTGAACAGTTTTATCTAAAGTCGCATCTGTGTGTATGTTAAAGTGAAATTTGCCAGCGAACACAGTCTTTTCACATACATTAGCTCTGATGTATGCATCGAACTGATCACTGACCAAATAACCTGTGCCGCCGTACAGGTAACCAGGTAAAGGAGCATGTACAGTGAATATAAATTACGTGACTAACCTGAACATATTTATGATGAATGCGATAACTTTTTGTGATTAATCACTTGACTTAACTCGTTATTTTTATCAGCTCCAAAAGTATATAGAATTATTGTAAACCAACAATAACTAAGGCATATTAAAAGCTGTTCAGCATGTGGCTTAAAAAACAAACTGTCACAATCTAAATGGCAATAATTATGATTATTTACAATATGTAATTCCCCCCCACCCCAGCATGATATGAAACATAGAACGTCACTGAATACAGCTCAAATGTATATTTAAAATTTTCTGGTTATACTTTTCACCACTATAAAGGGTCATATTAGGATTTTTCCCACATAAAGAACACTTTCTTGTGGTCTACATACCATGTAATGGTGGTTCTTTGGTCAAGATTTTGCTTGGAATATGTTTTATAATTTTCAAGCTGCTTTCATACCGTCTCTTCAGGATGCGCCGTTTTGTGGGCGGTCTTATTTACGTGACTCCACTTTGACAGCGTCTTCTTTCCGCTATCTTTGTTGTAGTTTTTAGCGCTTCCATATGGAGTCTACTGACAGATATGAGTTTGAACAATACGCTACTTTGTATTAGTACTGGCAACAGTGGAGGATGCATGTGCATGTACCGGCCAGTCTGCCCCACAAAAAGAGGATAGAGAAAAAGAAGGAGCTTTTTGACTACAGCGTTGGACCACAATTTTAGGGACTTATGCAGATCCCAAATACACAACAGCAGGTACCAGTAGGTGACAAAAGTTGGTTTTGCATAGAAGGGGCCCTTTAAAGTAAAACATAATTAGATAGCCTCTTTAGAGATGAGATACTGTTGATGTAAAATACATTTTTTAATGAAGGTTTTTACTTTATTTTTAATGTTGTAATATCCCATAAGTTGTTACAGCTGTAATAGTTCACCCCCCATGTCCCATTAGTCAGGAGTGTAAGATTAAAAGACACCTTTAAAATAGCTAGCAGGCTGGGATCTCAATACTCCAGCAGCTCATCCGGAACCCTGAAAACGTTCTCTCAAAATATACCTTGTTCAATATGTATCTGCTTTGGTCAGGTTAACTTTTCTAAGGTCATACATAAAGCAAACATTTATTTTCAGCACAACAATATTATATTCATTCTTGCACATACATACTCCTCATACGTGAATGCAGGTGTTTATGTATGTGTGTACTTTTTTTTTTTTTTTTGCATTTCCGTGTGTTACACAAAGAGAGCAATATGTTGCAGCCTGCAGGCATTTCATCTGGCCAAAGCTAAGTTGTTGGACTCATGTAGGTCATGGCGACTGCATCTCTCTCGCGGCCTTCCTTTCTGGGAAAGTAGGACAGCTCAGATTTCTGAAGATAGTGCTGTGAAATGGCAGGATTATAATGAGAAAACAAATCATAATAATGTCTGTTATTCTGTAATTTTACAGTTATGTTTTGTGGTTCTTGATGAAACTTGACCTCCTTTAACTATTCAGATTCTACATAAGCATGACACATTATCTTCGTGAAAGTTGATATTCATATTGATTTTTCTATTGATGCCAAATCTGGATCTGCAATCAGGTTCCAAAAAACTTGGTTTCAGTAAATGGAATTATAATTGAATCTGATATGACATCACATAGATAATTTTCTTTTTACATATTGTGCAGTTGGGATTTTTTAAATTGTGTCATATGTACAGACAGACAGAAATGGATGGAAACACCCTTGGTAGGATGCCTACTGTTTTGTGCTTACGGAATACCCAGACCTTCTGTTTTGAGAGTGTTGCGATTAGATAAAACAATTCAGGGAGACTCATCCAAAACTAACCAAAGAGTTGCACCAATAGTCTTGAATTTGAGCCACAAGGATTGTCCATGTTGTTCAAACAAGCTGTTATTTTAGAGCCGCTAAGCTTCCATACATGCAAAGTCACAGCACAACACTACTGCGTGCACCCATTCCAGAGGGAACCAAATCATGCCCCTACTCTCAGTCCTGCTGTAATGGGGAAAAGGCTCCAAATCATAAGTGGTCTGAGAGGACATTTGCCACCTGAGATTTCCTGAAAATTATGTTCAGTGCGCACCTGAACCCTCTTTTTATTTGGATCGTATATATTTAATATTTTGAATGCATTACAATTATAATCCATGAGTCATGTTATTCATAATGATTGTGAACGATAGGCAAAATTCCAGAAAAAGTGCAGCACCCTTTTTAAAAGTCTTAAATCCAACAATTTGAATTTAAGGCCTTAAAATCTATAACAGAACTAAAAAACGGAACTCAAGTCGGCGACTTGTGCTGCCCTGTCAGAATTAATCGCGCACACGAGCCCGGTCAGAATTAATCGCGCACCACCTAGTGTGCTGTGCGTGTGTAGCTGTGTGTTGTTACAGGTTAGCATAGCCGTGGAGAAATTTTAACGAAAGCCCATAGCAAAGTCGAATTACCTGCATAAGATGTGCAAGTTCAACTATTTGTGGCTCCAGAACGATCAATTTAATGCATTCTTGAAGTTGGTGGATGGAAACGTATAAAGTGTTTAGGACCCAGATGTGTAGACATTGAGGAAGGTAGTGTTTGTAAACGTGGCGGTGAAAGTGAATGGAATGATAATGTAAAGGTAAAAAATCCGGGATAAATCTGTGTCAAAAGATGCTGATATGCGACAAACACTTGCACAACTATACAAGGATCAACTTAACTCGTCTTCACCCCTTTAAGATTTCCGAATGTCATCCTGTCATGCTTAAATAAAAACTACTCCTTGTTTATTAGCCACATGTTTTAGAAAAAGTCACAAAAACAGGTACAAATGTATTTATACATACCAGATACAAAATGAGTTGAGCAAATGTGAATGTTATCCACATTATTAACATCCAAATTCTGTTTGAGACTTGCTAGCCATAATCACCTTCTTTCTTTTTAGTCTGTCTGCACTCTTGTTTTTCACAACTTTGTGCAGATACAGTTGTAGTACTGTAGATATTTTTATCTGTTTGCTCAATTCAAAACATTGCTTTAGCAGAGACGCTATCAGTCCCTTTTACAAACAATATAGTGTTGTGCTTTCCTTTACCATTGCTGACGTTCTGGTTTTTACATGAAAACTTACTTAATATGAAGCAAACTGCATCTTTTGTAAGAAAACGGTTCTATGGCAAATCTGAAAAATGGGTGTTATCTTTGCTAATATTTAATCAATTAGTTTACAATAGAGTTAGTTGTCTGGTGTATTTAGTTAGATTAACCATTGTGTTGTCTAATGTGCAAGAGCAGTGAATTAATTCATTTACTCACAATTCTTTCTATCCCTATGAATTTCCTTTATGTCTTTGTACTTTTTTGTCCATATGGATATGAAATGGTCTTAAATTATATTCATCGTGGTCTTAAAAACCTGCAGAGACCCTGCTCTAGCTATAAGCTAATGCTAGCAAGTATGACCAGTCTGTGGTTTTGTGGTTGGTTTAAGTAACAACTTAGCATATACAATTATTATGTAATTTATGTACATTATAAAGGAGGTTGCAAATGTAACTTTTGTTCTAACTGCCTCCTTACTAAACTAATGATAATACAATAACTGAGCACTGATGTGTGCAAAATCTATGATCATTTTTACAATTGTATTCTTTGACCTATCATCACTCAAAGGGTACAGAACATTTGATGATGGATTTTTTTCCCCTCCTTTTCATTCAGGTTCTTAAAGGTCTACTGAAATGAAATGTTCTTATTTAAACGGGGATAGCAGGTCCATTCTATGTGTCATACTTGATCATTTCGCGATTTTGCCATATTTTTGCTGAAAGGATTTAGTAGAGAACATCGACGATAAAGTTCGCAACTTTTGGTCGCTGATAAAAAAAGCCTTGCCTGTACCGAAAGTAGCGTGACGTCACAGGTTGTAGAGCGCCTCACATCTGCACATAGTTTACCAGAGGTGGGACCAAGTCATTGCTTTGCAAGTCACAAGTAAGTCTCAAGTCTTTGCCCTCAAGTCTCGAGTCAAGTCCCGAGTCAAGACAGGCAAGTCCCGAGTCAAGTCCAAAGTCAAGACTGGAAAGTCTCAAGTCAAGTCACAAGTCATGCATTTTGAGTTTCGAGTCCTTTCAAGTCCTTTTAACCACAGACTAATATTTTTACACAGATTGTGTATGCTTTTAAAACGTTGTATTTATTTATTAAAACAAGTGCATTTGAAATAGCAGGAAAAAAAATAGTACTGACATTGCAATTCATAATAGCACTATTAACCAGTCATTTTAATAGTGTAAACAAATTTAAACATTTAACTCATTCCTTTACAGAATAAACACATTTGCAAAAACAAGTGCAACTGTACTTATTTGTACAAAAGTGTTAACATTGTATGTCCATGGCATATTGCATTGTAACTAGTTCCACAGCAGTTTCTATTCTGTTCTTACCTTACCTCATTGATCTCATCTCATACTGTATGTGTGTTGATGTGTGCGTACACATGAAAAACATAACAAATACATGAACATAACAATGAACAGAGTTGTACTTTTTAGATGTCAGGGCCCTATGCAATATGTACACATATTCTTAATAGAGTATACATTTTAACTGACCTTTATTTGACTGTTTGTCTTTTTGTAGGTGGCTAAAATATGCGGTGCTGCTGACCGCCGTCTAACATTACGTTATTGTGTGTGATACATTGACTAACGTAACGTTATTTGTAGGTACCTCATGCAACCCTGCTTAAAAAAAATCACTTGACAAAAATTATGAATAAGGTAGCGAACTGCAGTGGACGCAACAGATTGCCGTGTTTGCAATGACGTTATAACCACAGACATCTTATAAGTAGACGCAGCATTGGTTGCTGTGACGCGAGCAATTTGCATCTTGAAGTGGTGATGAGGAGCCGGCGAGTAGCCTAAACTGACAGTTGACAGGTAGAAAACAAAGATGCCGGGCTGGTGTTCAGCGTTTTCCTGCTCAAATGAGCGGACTGTTGAAAATAGGAATCGGGGGATTACTTTTCACAAGTAAGATTTAACATTAATGTACTATTGGTTGTATTTTATGAAAATAACATTACCACAGAGTTGAGAAGGAGCAAAGATCTTCAATATTTGTATGTGAAAATCACAAAGAAATCTTCTGGGGGAGGATGACGCCCCTAAAGGGGTTTGGTTTACAAACTTTCAGCCCCACCTAAAACAAAATTCACCAGCCGCCATTGATTATGATGCATTCTCATTTTAGGCAAAATATAAGACAATACTTTCTTAACAGTATAATTGTAACCAGGAATAAGTCTTCAAGTAACAATATTCAAATACTAACATTGTTGGGTAAGATAGCATTTGGTTTTATTCTGAATCCAGTGAAACAGATTGGTGGTTTTAGCTGATATAAAGACTTTCAGGTGTTTATATATGTTTAAGTATTTGGCAGACGCTTTTATCCAAAGCGACATACATAAAAAATACATATATAACAATCACTGTAAACATGATCATTTAAGGGAAGAATGTAATACAAAATATCAATACAAAGTGTCAAGACAGAATAAACTCCCTGCTGCTGCAGCAACAGAGATACAGTCTATAAGATATATAGATATCTAATGTATTCATACATTGTTTATGTAGGATATACACATGTATATATAACCTAATCATATTGTTTCTTCAATTTAAAAATAGCTGACCGTTTTTTTCCCCTTTCTCTGGGGATTATATTCCCAGTTTTGATCTCGGACGTCTGGTCACTTATAGCGTATAAGAATATTATATTACTGTTAAGCAAACTATGAATAATAAAACACGCCAAAACATGTGTCCTTTATCATAGCTACACCTATGACAACAAAGCGCGTGAAAATCAGTGGTATTCAGTGAGGTAAGATGAATTAAATGCGCTGACAGTTCATTGCTCCTGCCAAATGAATTGCACTAGTGGAGCGGATCACCACTCCAAGATGGCGGCCCCGCGTCTCGTCTGCAGGCAGTAGCGCTCGATGCTGCCTACCATTATAACATGTCTATGGTTATGACGTTAGCAGTGAGTTTACAGCCTCACTGATTTAACTACACAGCAAATAAAAGTCACGTTACTTAGCCAATAAACGTTAGCTTACATTCAAAACTTACCCTTCTTTGTGCATCTTCAAATGTCGAACGAAGTTGGAAGTTGTTACGTCTCCGTCTATAATATTCGAACTGCATGATTTGCATAGGGCTATTCGTTTTTTGTTGACCGAGTCGTAGTTTTAATACCCGAACGAAATTAACTTTGGCATAATTGTTTCTCACTGCCGCATTGTTTGACAATTCTTCTTCATTGGTTGTCCTGCAATTTGATTGGATGAGAGCTGTGTGATGAAAACAGCGTAGATCTAATTTGATTGGCTGTTGTACTGAGAGCACACCAGCTGACAGGAACAACACGCTGATAGACACAGACGAAGAAAAGGAAAAATACGGAGCGGCGCGCTCCCAAATAACTTTTTAATCTTTGGGTTTTGGGGAAAGTAGCAAGTCATGTCAAGTCAAAAGGCTCAAGTCCAAGTGAAGTCACAAGTCATTGATGTTAAAGTCTAAGTCGAGTTGCAAGTCTCTTTACAATTTGTCAAGTCGAGTCCAAAGTCATCAAATTCATGACTCGAGTCTGACTCGAGTCCAAGTCATGTGACTCGAGTCCACACCTCTGTTGTTTACACTCATGGCCACCAGCAGCGAGAGCGATTCGGACCTAGAAAGCGACGATTACCCCATTAATTTGAGCAAGGATGAAAGATTTGTGGATGAGGAAAGTGAGAGTGAAGGATTAGAGGGCAGTGGAAGCGATTCAGATAAGGAAGATGCTGTGAGAGGCGGGTGGGACCTGATATTCAGCTGGGAATGACTAAAACAGTAAATAAACACAAGACATATATATACTCTATTAGCCACAACACAACCAGGCTTATATTTAATATGCCACAAATTAATCCACATAACAAACACTTCCCCTCTCCCGTCCATATAACCCACCAATACAACTCAAACACCCGCACAACACACTCAATCCCACAGCCCAAAGTACCGTTCACCTCCGTAAAGTTTATACAGCACATATATTTCCCCAAAGTTACGTACGTGACATGCACATAGCGGCACGCACGTACGGGCAAGCGATCAAATGATTGGAAGCCAAAGCTGCGTACTCACGGTAGCGCGTCTGCTATCCAACTCAAAGTCCTCCTGGTTGTGTTGCTGCAGCCGGCCGCTAATACACCGCTTCCCACCTACAGCTTTCTTCTTTGCTGTCTTCATTGTTCATTAAACAAATTGCAAAAGATTCACCAACACAGATGTCCAGAATACTGTAGAATTTTGAGATGAAAACAGACGACTTAATAGCTGGCCACAATGGTGTCCCAATATGTCCGCACAATCCGTGACGTCACGCGCAAGCGTCATCATACGAGACGTTTTCAGCAGAATATTTCGCGGGAAATTTAAAATTGCACTTTACTAATCTAACCTGGCAGTATTGGCATGTGTTGCAATGTTAAGATTTCATCATTGATATATAAACTATCAGACTGCGTGGTCGGTAGTAGTGGGTTTAGTAGGCCTTTAAATCTTGTTGTCTTCTGAACCATATTTTCAAAAACACTACTGTTTGCAACTAGCATAGGCAATATTAATTTAATTACCTTATACAGTAATATTGTTTGTGCGTCTTTCCCCATATTTCTCTAAATATCCCTTTCCAGAATAACTCCCCCTCCCTACTTAGCTTCTCCCCTTTTACCCCTCTTGGTCTTTAGACAACTAAATTCTGGTCTGCCTTCTTTTGCTCCACTGAGCCCAGATAAGCCACTTTGTACTGGGTCTCCATTTGATGCGGTAATTGGATGACAAGGGACAGTTCACCATCGCTTCCTCATGACTCAGCAGAGTTTTCTTGCTGAGCGCCTCCCACTCCTGCTGACCACAGGGCGCTCAATGGGGACAGCGAATTGTCTGAGGCTCATTCATGTTTTTGGGTCTCCATCTCATCATCCAGACATCAGCTTCCGTGGGCGGCCCAGACCACACACAGCCCACCATTACTGTTTGAGGGTCTTTATACAGGGCACTTGTTAATGGGAATATGGAGCTGGGCTGGCTTGTGTGTGCCAAAATAAGTTTATCAAGGGCTACAGTTCTTTTTGTTTTCTTAAAGACAAAGACATGAGCAGCTATAGCTACATTTTGTGGCGGGTTAGTGTAAAGTGGGGGCTTGGGCTCTTGCCAAAACTGATGACCAGACCAGTTGGCACCCAGTATGGAGCAAATGTGGATTTGTGCAATGAAATCCTTCGAGATTTAAAAGATTTATTACACTTTTTCCGACACTGTTACAAGAAAACAGAACCTATCCATTGGAAAATATCAATAAATGCAGGATTCTTATCATTGATTTACTTTTGTACTCATAAGATTTGTGTTGGATACTTACACGTTCAGCATTACATTACGTCGGTAAATTGATGCTTTGAAAGCAAAAAGGTCAGAAGTCACAAACAATGTTACAATGAGCATTGCTGCCATCAGAAGGAAGTACAGTGGAACCTCCATTTATGAACTTAATTGGTTCTTGAATATGGTTCGTAAATCGAAATGTTCATATAGTGAAGCAGAGTTTCCCATAAGAATCAGTGTAAACATGGATAATTGGTTCTCGCCTCAACTGTTCAAAAGAAGCAACAAACACTGTCTATAATTGCTATTATTAGTCAACAACACCTAAAGCTAATGCGCGTGCATGTGTTGCGTACGTACCTAATTACGTCATTATGTACGAGAAGCCGTATGAGGGCGGGGTATACTGTCTAAAATACATTGGAAAGTTGGCGCCCTTTAGACATCTGTGTAAATGTTGCAACTTGTTAAAACATTAACCACACTGTTGCTACAATAAAAAACAAAAAAAGGAAAATAATTTTACCGTGTGTCTGCGAATATTTCTGGCATTGTTGAACAGTCTGGGAGTTTTGGAGTGATAAAAGAGCAATGGCCTCATGTAGTCACTGCTAGCATTGTCACACACTAGTAGTGTGAGGTGATCTTTCATCGGCTTGTGTCCCGGTTGTGCCTTCTTTTTCGCTGTAATAAAAGTACGCTGTGGCATCTTTTTCGGTCTCATCACAATTAAATCAAATCCTCCCTCCTCGAACTGAAGGTGCCGCAAACCGCAGGCTAACTAGCTATAATGCTAACTCAAAACGATTGTCTAGTAACTTGAAGCTATACAGCATTCCTGTGAGAGTTTGGACACATTTTAAAGCTTTTGATCAAACAAAGTGATGTCTAAGTCAGGCTGACACAGCTCTGACCCGCGAAGGTACGACAATTGTAGAAATAAATATGTCAGAAGTGCTGCTCCCCGTCTAAGCTCTTCGAAATGGCTGCGCCCGTGTCTACAGGATGTAGAGAGGATGTGACATAGAGGGCCCCACCTCTTCAAAATGTCCGTGCCCGCGAATACAGGAAGTGATGTCATCAAAATGGCAGCCCCAGGCTTCAAGCAGCATGCAAAATGGATGAATAAAGCGTTGGTGCGCACTGACATGGTCCACACACAGAGGCATATTTGGCGCAATGTAAACATTTGTAAACTGAAAAGTTCGCAAATAGAGGCGTTCGTGAATGGAGTGTACAATTTATCAATCCCATTCATAACTGTTTTTGTGTTAATACAGTCGTCCCTCACCACATCACGCTTTAATATAGTGGTTTCACCACATTGCTAATGTTTTTTGTTTTGTTTTGTAAGCATATTCTACAAAATGTTTGCCCTAAAATTTCAAGCGTAAAAAATAACTAAATGAACTAAAAATATCAATACTTCATTAGTATTGGCCTTTAGATGAGACCAAAGCAACCATATCACGCTGTTCCAGTATTGTGGCCACTGATTGGCTCAGCCTCACCCATAGCAAAAATGTGTTCGCTCATCTGTTGCTCAATCTCGTATCTTGACATCAATTTGAGCTTCTCATATTTGTTTTATTATGTGATTATATGTTTCTTATCTCTTGCTCCTAAGGGACATTAGGAGCAAGAGATAAGCAAAAGAGACAAAGGAGGTTGAGTTAAGATAACCATTTGAGCAATACTTGAGAAGTGGGATACACAGAGGAGATATCATATAAAGTAGGGCTGCAACTAACGATTAATATGATAATCGATTAATCTGTCAATTATTACTTCGATTAATAATCGGATAAAAGAGACAAACTACATGTCTATCCTTTCCAGTATTTTATTGAAAAAAAACAGCATACTGGCACCATACTTATTTTGATTATTGTTTCTCAGCTGTTTGTACATGTTGCAGTTTCGAACCCACAACTTTCTCTCTATGAGGCACAAACACTAACCACTGCGCCATCAGTTAATATTGAGACAGTTAACGCATGGTAAAAGGTCTCAAAAAGTGTTTTTTGAGCATAACATGGCTGTTTGGGTTAAGTTTTGAATCTCAGAATTGTAATCAATGAGTTACTGTACATGGCGTATGTGTAAGAAATCAACAAATTAGTAGATAATATAAATAAGACATATAGACCATATATCCATATTGCCTGAATTATTATTTTCTCACATTTTGACATGATATAACCTGAAATATGATTGAGGTATAGTTAAAATGTGCCATTTAAAATTCATTACACAATTTTCTTTTATACTGAAATAGAAGAGAGACACATCGGAGAACTGAAATTGTAAGCATTGAGAGACAAAACCAAGTATATCTTTCACTGAGACATTATTGAGACATATTGAAAACCAGCTCCTTCATATCTCATGTGAGACTTATTTCTCAGGAAACATATTTGAGAAGAATGAGAAAACCACTTTGGTCTTGATTAGGGCTCTTTTATGTCAACGACGGGCGTCACCAACCCGCGGCTCTTGGCGCCTCCCTAGTGGCTGCCCTTTTTTATTTTTTTAAATGTATGCAATTAGAAAAAGATGAGGGGAAAAATATACTTTTTTGTTTTAATATGGTTTCAGTAGGAGAACAAACATGACACAAACCTTCCTAATTGTTAGAATGCTTCACTGATGAGAGTATTTGGCGAGCGTCATTTTGTCCTACTAATTTTGGCGGTCCTTGAACTCACCGTAGTTTGTTTTTCTTTCTCCGACAATGCCACAGGAAGACGTGTCCACCAAACTTTTCATGCTGTGCGTGGTGAAGGCACAAACATGAGCTTTGTTGATGTTATTGACTTGTTGCAGTGCTAATCAGGCATATTTGGTTACTGCATGAGTCCAAGCTAATTAATGCTAACATGCTATTTAGGCTAGCTGTATGTACAGATTGCATCATTATGCTTCGTTTGTAGGTTTAGTTGAGCTCATTTAATTTCCTTTACCAGGGCGACTTGTCGAGGGTGTACCCCACCTTCCGCCCGAATGCAGCTGAGATAGGCTCCAGCACCCCCCACGACCCCGAAAGGGACAAGAAAATGAATGGATGGATATTTGCATGTCTCATGACACATTACCTGTATGTTATATTGGCTGCATTTCTGATAGTTATGTGTGTACAATGTTGTTATAGACCACAGCAAACATTACCCAGCTTGCAAAGATTGTAATAAATCCATTAGAAGAAGACAGCCTGTTGTTTCTTTTAACTTGGACACACACATCTATACCTTTGGCCATTCTAAGCCAGTAATTTCCATGAGTTATCTCACCCTCTGAGAAGCCTCTGTTTTATTAATGTTTTTCAATGTTGTAAAAATGTGTTTGAGTTTGAGTTTATTTCGAACATGCAAGCATACAACATGATACATCACAATTTCCAGTTTCTCTTTTCAACATGTTCGAAAAGGAGTAGGAAGAAGCAGAGTTTATTTAATCCTACCCCTTTTCTTTACATAACAGTTGCTGAAACTTTTTTATTCACTTCCTGTTCTCAATTTATTCACAATAACTCCATAGGTAATCACAATAAAAATAAATTAATAAATAATAGTAAGAATTTAATAATAATAATTGGTGAAGTAAGTCATATTTCATGTGATGAGATAAGTAAGATTACTTTAAGAATGAATGAATGGATGGATTAAATAAATTGAGAATGTTTGTCATGGTTCTTCTTCTTTGTACTTTGTAAACACTTTAAGTTTGAAGAGTTTCTTGAAGTGGATCATATTAGTACATTGTTTGATTGCTTTGCTTAATCCATTCCATAATTTAATTCCACATATTGATATACTGAAGGTCTTAAGTGTTGTACGTGCGTACAAATGTTTTAAATTAAATTTTTCTCTAAGATTATATTTCTCCTCTTTTGTTGAGAAGAATTGTTGTATATTCTTGGGTAGCAGGTTATAGTTTGCTTTGTGCATCATTTTAGCTGTTTGCAAATTCACTATGTCGTGGAATTTCAGTATCTTTGATTCAATAAATAAAGGATTTGTATGTTCTCTATATCCAACATTATGTATTATTCTAACTGATCTTTTTTGTAACACCGTTAATGAATGAAGTGTACTTTTGTAATTATTTCCCCATATTTCTACACAGTAGCTCAGATATGGTAACACTAGTGAGCAGTAGAGAATATGAAGTGATTTTTTGTCTAGAACAGGTTTTGCTTTATTCATTATTGACGTGTTTCTTGCTACTTTATGTTGTATATTTTTTACGTGAGATTTCCAGTTCAATTTATCATCAATCATTATACCTAGGAATTTGGTTTCATTTACTCTTTCAATTTCTATTCCGTCTATTTGTATTTGTGTTTGACTTTCTCTACTACTGTTACCAAATGGCATTATTTTAGTTTTGCTGAGATTCAACGATAATCTATTTTTGTCAAACCATCTTTTTAATTTGTTAATTTCTTCTGTTATTATTTGTATTATCTCCTGTGTGTTCTCTCCTGAAATAAACGCTGTTGTATCATCCGCAAATAATACTAACTTTAAATCTTTTGTAACTTTACAAATGTCATTTATATAGAGATTGAATAATTTAGGTCCTAATATTGATCCCTGAGGTACACCACAGGATATATTTAGCGTTGTAGACATGTGTTCGCCTAGCTTCACGTATTGTTTCCTGTTCGTTAGATAACTTCTTATCCAGTTTAAGACTAACCCTCTGATGCCATATCGTTCTATTTTTTTGATTAAAATATTGTGATTAATTGTGTCAAATGCTTTAGTTAGATCCATAAAAACTGCTGCTGCACATTTTTTACTGTCTATTGCATTGGTAATTTCCTCTGTTATTTCAATTAAAGCCATTGAAGTTGAGACATTAGCTCTGTATCCATATTGGTTCTCTTCGAGTATTCTATTTTTATTTATGAAACTCTCTAATCTGTTATTAAACAGTTTTTCAATGATTTTAGAAAATTGTGGAAGTAAAGAAACAGGTCTATAATTTGTAAATTGATGTTTATCTCCAGACTTATAAATTGGTGCAACTTTAGCTATGTTCATTTTGTTTGGGAATGTACCTGTTTGAAATGATAGATTACTAATATAAAATTAATGGTCCTGAGATCTCTTCTATAACCTTTTTTATCGTTTCCATATCAATTCCATTACAATCAGTTGAAGTCTTAGATGTACATGTTTTCACGATTGTAACTATTTCCTCCTGTGTCACATTACTGAGGAACATGGAGTTGGGATTTCGCTCTATGGTATCATTATATTCCTCAATTGGAACTGGGTCTGGAATCCTTTCTTCCAATTTTGGTCCAATATTTACAAAATAATTATTGAAGCTTTCAACTACTTCCTTTATGTTGTCATTTTTTTTATTTCCGTCTAAAAAGTATTGAGGGTAGTCCCTCTTTGTGCCATTTTTAATAATACTATTGAGGATGCCCCATGTTGCTCTCATATTATTTTTGTTCCTGTCCAATAATTCACTGTAATATTCTTTTCTACATGATCATAGTATATCTGTTAACTTGTTTTTATACTTTTTGTACTTAATTTCTGCCTCTATAGTCCTTTGTGCTATAAATTCTCTATATAGTGTATTCTTCTTCTTACAATCATTTTTTAATCCTTTTGTCATCCATGGTTGATTATTCTTTCTCTGCTTGTTACTGAGTTGTATCCATGGACAATGTTTGTCATAAAGTATTATGAACTTGTCTAAGAAATGTTCATATGCTTCATCAACCTCTTTTTCATTGTACACATTGTCCCAATCTTGCTTTTGTAGCTCACTTTTGAAAGCAGTCATCCTCTTCTCTGTGCACAGTCTTCGAAATGTCCTTTTGTCTTCCATGTTCTTCTTGTAGTGTCCATCATATATTGTAAAAACTGGCAGATGATCACTAACGTCTGTTATAAGTAGACCACTTGTAGTGTTATTGTCAAACTCATTGGTAAAAATATTATCAATAAGCTTGGCACAGTGTGCTGTGATTCTGCTTGGCTTTGTGATTTTTGGATATAAACTGATGCTGTACATTGTATCAATGAAGTCATCAATAGACTTTTGCTTGTTAGGGTTCAATAAGTCAATATTAAAGTCACCACATAAGAACATTATTCTTTGACCATTATCCATGTAAGTAGCCTTGATCCATTCTTCAAATGTTTCTATACTTGACTTAGGTGATCTATATATACAACTGATGAAAATGTTTTTGCTTTTTTCCTGACATATTTCAATGGTTATACATTCTAAGATATTATCTATAGCAAATGACATGTTTTTTACCACTTTGTAGTTCAGGTTCTTCATCACGTACACAGCTACTCCTCCTCCATTTTTGTTGGTTCTGTTGATGTAGTTTAGTTCATATCCTTCCAGATCAAAATCTATTCCTTTTTTATCATGAATCCACGTTTCTGTGACAGCAATCACTTTGAATGGTTCGTTGATGTGTTCCAAAAAGTTCTTAATGTTGTTGTAGTTTGCATACAAGCTTCTGCTATTAAAATGAATAATTGACAATTTGTTATCACATGTAATGTTGCTATTATATTGATCATCTGTATAATAAAAACAATTATTACTGATGTGGGAGAAAAAATTTGTATCTGGATCTATATCATTTTCCAAATCCTGGTTTTTGTAATCTTTGTTGCAGAAATTTTTTAGTTCCATATTTTCTTGTTCAACAATCTTTGATGTTGTTTCAATAATCTCAATAAGTGTAGGTGGATGTAATCCTGAATGTAGGTCCTCTTGTTTAGTCGTCCCTTGGAACATAGTAGTGTCGATGCTGAATTTGGGTGTTTGTTTTCTGTCAGAGTCCATTATCATCGTTGTTGTGGTAGCTGTGTAAACTTTAAAAATTGTCCAGGTTTTTGATGTCATGGACAACAATTACTCTTGCTTCTGGACCTCCATTCAGCTTGATGTAGATTTTACAGTTGGTGCTCCAAGTTCCCTGGATTTTTCCCTGCTTTCTCAAGTCGCATGCTTTCTTGGCGATTCCAGCATTGCGTTTTGTGAGATGCTCATTCATGTACACTTTTGTTCCCTTCAGCTTCTTTCCCTGTCTCAGCAATGCCATTTTAGATTTTCTGTTTACGAGTTTCATGAGCACGACTGGAGTGGCGTTGTTGTTTCTTCCGTTCAGTGGGATGCATGTTTCGATGGTATTAATGTCAATTTCAATTTCCTTTGATTGCAGAAAGTTGACCACTTGCTGTTCTGCTGAGATCATATCCATTTCATCTGGTTCACCTTCATTATTCACAGCTTTCGCATAGGATCTTGGTTTAATTCGGTGCCCTGTCACGATGATATCAATCAATGTTTATTTATATAGCCCTAAATCACAAGTGTCTCAAAGGGCTGTACAAGCCACAACGACATCCTCGGTACAGAGCCCACGTCCTGATCCATTTCGGCTATGATATTCTTCAACATGTTGTTGTCTTCTTGAAGGGTCTTCATTCGTTTGCCCATTTCAGTGGCTTCATTATTTCTTCTGTTGTTCTGAGATTGCAGATTTTCTATATTTTCCTGCAGACTTTTCACATCTTGTTTTTGTTCTGTTGTTACTTTTCTCAGATATTCTTTCATTTCTTTCATTTCTTTTTTCATTTCTTTCATTTCTTCTTTCATTTCTTTCATTTCTTTTTTCATTTCTTTCATTTCTTCTTTCATTTCTTCTTTCATTTCTTCAAGTTTTTGTAGGATCACTTCTTGATTCCCATCATGTCCTGTGTCCAACCTCAAATCTTGTTCCCAGTTGTGTTCTGTATCAGCTGACCCCGAAGGTTTCGGGATTTCAATCGTTCCTTTACCTTTTCGCATCGCGGCAGTCACTGACGTGACTGCCTCTTGCTTGTGTCTTAACGTCAGTTGCTTCTTTAGCGACTTGCGGCACTTTAACTTGTTTTTTCCAACAATTTCGTATCTTGCGCCGTTCAGAGATCAATTTGAGGTGTCAGCCTGTCAACTTATATCACTCTGCGACGTCGGGATCACTTTAAAACAGCTGTAAACTCGCCGTAGCTTTTGGTTGCTAGGCAACCGCTTTGAACTGCGGCAAGGCGCCTTTGGCTTGAGTCTAACGGCTCTCTCAACTCGCCTTCTTTCAGCGTATCAGTGCCTCTCAACTGACCAAAATCAGATTGAAGATGCCAGGGTACTCTCCTGTGGCTGTGATCGCAAATCAGTGGTCAAAATCTTCAGATTTAACAAAAAACTCCGGTAGCGTCCTTTCTCCTTTCTCATTGACAGGAAGTGACGAATACAGCAAGTGTAGAATAAATGTAAAGTTTCTGTCAATGAAGATTTGTGTCAGCGGACACATATTCATTCTGATAGTTGGCTGTTATAGCTAATATAGACACGTACATCATGTGTTGCATTCATTATAACACTTATATAATGATTTTAATTTTTTGCGGCTAGAGACATATTTCGTTTTTTGTATTTTTGGTCCAATATGGCTCTTTCAACATTTTGGGTTGCCGACCCCTGGTATAGGAGATATAAAGGCTCGATCAAAAGTTTACATACACTTGTAAAGAACATAATGTCATGGCTGTCTTCAGTTTCCAATACTTTCTACAACTCTTATTTTCTTGTGATAGAGTGATTGAAGCACATACTGATGACTGTAGGTTGTCCTGAAGAATTTGGAGGTAATCCTTCTTTTTCATTGTCCCATTTAAAGCACCAGTTCCATTGGCAGCAAAACAGGCCCAGAGCATAATACTACCACCACCATGCTTGACGGTAGGCATGGTGTTCCTGGGATTAAAGGCCTCACCTTTTCTCCTCCAAACATATTGCTGGGTATTGTGGCCTAACAGCTCAATTTTTGTTTCATCTGACCTCAGAACTTTCCTCCAGAAGGTCTTATCTTTGTCAATGTGATGTCAGATGAAACAAAAATTGAGCTGTTTGGCCACAATACCCACAATATATAGGAGATCTCATCTTCAGTTTTGCTTTGCTACGGGCAGACAGCATTACTATATTGGTGTAATGGTGACTAAGGGGGATTATTTCATGTCTAGATAATGTTGAAAAATGTATTTAGAAGGTAGTAAACAGGTTTAGTCTTTAGCTATGAAAATATTAGATTTATCATTAATGAAAGGAACAAGCGGTAAAAAATGGATGGATGGAGTCCTACTTTATTGTGGCCAAATAAACGCGATAAACAAGGGATTACTGTACCAGAGCAAATTTCATACAACATATGTTCTTTATTTATTTTATTTGTTAACAATATTTAGTATTTATTTTTTATTCATTTTCCCCCCAAAGTCCTTTATATTGTTCTGTAAGCCTCATGACACAGTAACTTGTGCTTTTCTTATTTTATGCACTGCAATGCTGCAGACTGCGCCCAGGATGTTGTGGCTGCAGAGAGTTTAGGTTCACCTAAAGGTTGCGGTTAAGGATATAGTAAACCAGTTGAAAGGATCTAAAATTGTACACGCGCTCAAGGCTCAACCCGAGGCCAGAAAATCCCAGTACATCACAGGGACTTTTGCTGCCATTTATAAAGATGCTGTGTAACAACACATTTAAGCATGATGATGAAAGACAACACTTTGACATTTGTTAACCATTTTTTCTGTTTTGACACTTGCTGATAAATCTTGCTCTTCCTTGTCCAGGTGCTTTATGCAAGTGCTTCACATCGCCCACATATATCCATCCATCTATTTTCTACCACTTGTCACTCTCGGGGTTGCGGTGGGTGCTGGAGCCTATCCCAGCGGCATTGTGGCAGAAGGCGCGGTGCACCCTGGACAAGTCGCCACCTCATTGCAGGGCCAACACAGATAGACAACATTCACACTCACATTCACACATTAGGGCCAATTTGGTGTTGCCAATCAACCTATCCCCAGGTGCATGTCTTTGGAGGTGGGAGGAAACCAGAGTACCCGGAGGGAACCCACACAGTCACGGGTAGAACATGCAAACTCCACACAAAGACCCAGAGTCGGGGGATCGAACCCAGGACCTTCTTATAGTGAGGCAGACCGTGCTTCCCCGCCAACATATAATGAATTCTAATTTTAGTGTATAAGCTTGTATGTCTATTGGCTAATGGCCTTTTTAGAATTGTAATCTTCAACAGAAACTCTTATCTGATGTAATGACTTGTAATGTGTGCGCAATACCAGCGCAGCTATTAATAGAACAGCCGCCAGTTGTCGAAGCACAGAGATGGATGCGTGTGAGCGGCTGGGCGTGCACACACACGCTTGTGTACATACTTATGTTTGCACTAAGCTTTTTCTCATACAGTTCAGTTTACTTTTCCTTTGTCTCTTTGCGCCTGTCTAGTTTCACTCTCGCCGTCTTTGTACGTGTCTCTAAGAGGATTATGGCCGCATGAATGTGCATGCAGACGTCCATATATGTACATTGTGTGCATAGAAGCATATGTGAAGGTGTGCACATCATAGGGCTTAGACACACATGTGCACAGGTGCTCCTGATGGCTGCTGGTTAGCGCCTTGCATGGCAGCTCCCGCCATCAGTGTGTGAATGTGTGTGTGAATGGGTGAATGTGGAAATACTGTCAAAGCGCTTTGAGTACCTTGAAGGTAGAAAAGCGCTATACAAGTATAACCCATTATCATTTATGTGTATGCAGGGCTTGAAGCTCTCTCCCTGGGGGATTACATCACAGCAGTTATCAGACCTGAGTCATCAAAAAGGTTGAGAGGTCCTGCCCTGCTGCGCTCCTTCATCCAAATGAGGGCATAGTTAAAAGACTCGCTCGCCATGTGGTTCTTTCATTTCCTGCATGTGTTCTTTTCATTTTTCTGCTTTCAGCCACTCTTTTTTCGTCTTTGTTGCTTTCCTCTTTTTGGAGAGACAGAAAGACACTCTGATAGGCCCATAACAAAGTATGTTTGACCAACGCAATGGCCAAAATATTGGTGTTGCTGTACACATTAACTGCAATGTTGCATCAGCAAATTAAAAGCCTCATTACCTTACATGTAGAATAGTAAGCACGCATTACACTACCGATTTTAAGGTTTTTGTTGGCCTTTTTTGCCACAAAAAGTAGTGATTGACACTTAATCCAAAATTCCAGTTCATTTTCAAATTTGACATTTTAGGAGATCTACTGAGTGCCAATGACATTAATAAATGCTATGCAAGTAATACACAGTGGTACCAATACCTCGGTTTTAGTTATTAGCCATTCTAAATAGGGATAAGAGTGTATTCATTTTTAGTCCCGTGGCTGACAATTGGCAAACAGAGAGGAGGATACTATAACAGCAACGGTTGGTGTTCAGCATACAGCCTGTACACACGACGCGTAAGAGGAAGGCCGATCGATCCATAAATTGTGGTGTTGGTACCAAGGGTTGTATCGGTATATGATGTCGATATTTTTTATTATCCATCCATCCATTTTCTCCCACTTGTCCTTCAATTTTCCTTTCGGGTGAAATAATTCTTTAGACACAGAATTACTTCAAGGGCAAAAACCTAAATATTTAAACAATTGCAAAAACTACTATCTGTCACGTGGGGGGGTCCGCAGCTCGCTGCGGGGTTGTTCTTCCAATGCAAAAACGGCTCCGGACGACAGCGTGAAGGTAGGCTTGGATTTATTTAACATAAATAACTTACTACCATCACCACAAAAATACAACATAAAAAGGCAAGCGTGCCTAAGACACAAATGAAGCTGCTGGTTAGCAGAAACTATGACATGGTTTATTAAAACTTACTTGGTCAGAATGATACATGAACCGGTATGACATAAAGACAATGAACGCAGAACGAGTGAACAGAAAGAAAGACTTAAATAACCCAGACATGATTAACAACAGGTGCGTGACTCAAAACATGAAACAGGTGCGTGACATGACAGGTGAAAACTAATGGGTGACCATGGAAACCAAACAAAACAAGGAAGTGCAACCAGGAACTAAAGAGAGTCCAAAAACCAAGCAAAACATGGCCAAACAAAAACATGATTAACACAGACATGACAGAACCCCCCCTTACGGACAGATCCCAGATGTCCAAAAACAAAAAACAGGATCAAGAGTCATGGGAGGGCGGGATGGGGACATGGCGGTGGGTCGCCAGGCCAAGTGGCCCCGAATCCACCGAGGCATAGTCATGTGGCGGCGGCGAGTGGAACGCCGCCGCCACAGGCGAGGTGGGCGACCCGGGAAGGGCCACATGCGTGGCCGACAATCAGGTGGGCGCACTTGGCGTGGCGGACGACCAGGTAGTGGCCACAACCGTGGCAGACGAGGAGGCAGGCGCGTCGTCGTCATTGCAGGCGTGGGTGCAGCAGATGAAGCAGGCAGCGAAGCAGGTAGCAAAGCTTGGCGTGGCGCGTCGGGCGGCGAAGCTTGGCGTGGCGCTTCGGGCGGCGAAGCTTGGCGTGGCGCTTCGGGCGGCGAAGCTTGGCGTGGCGAAGCTTGGCGTGGCCATGGTTGGTCTTGGCATGGTTGGTCTTGGCATGGTTGGTCTTGGTGTTGGCATGGTTGGTCTCGGACTTGGTCTTGGTGTTGGCGAGCGTTGTCTTGGTCTTGGCGAGGGTCTTGGTCTTGGCGAGGGTCTTGGTCTTGGCGAGGGTCTTGGTCTTGGCGAGGAGCTGGTACCGGAGCTTGGCGTCGTGGAGCTGGTACCGGAGCTTGGCGTCGTGGAGCTGGTACCGAAGCTTGGCAGCGTGGAGCTGGTACCGGAGCTTGGCAGCATGGAGCAGGAACCGGAGCTTGGCAGCATGGAGCAGGAACCGGAGCTTGGCGTCGTGGTGCAGGAACCGGAGCTTGGCGTCGTGGTGCAGGAACCGGAGCTTGGCGTCGTGGAGCTGGTACCGGAGCTTGGCCGTGTGGTGCCGGAGCTTGGCCGCGTGGAGCTGGTACCGGAGCTTGGCCGCGTGGAGCTGGTACTGGCAGCACTGGAGCTTGGCGTGGAGGAACTTGACGTGGTGCAGGTGGCCTAGCTGGGGGTTGCTGCTTGGCAGGCCGAAAGACCGGTGGTGGTGGACGGGCCGGAGGTTGCTGCCTGGCTGGGCGCAGCTGAGTCACCCCACTATTACAGCACCTGGCCCTAGCCCCCCCCTCAAGGAGCGTATACCAGACGCGCTCCCCGTCTGGAACCGTTTTTTGGGGTGGGTGGAGGGAGGTCAGGAGGGGGGCAGAATCCTCCCCATTAAATTGTCCAAAATGTCTATTCACCACCCCCACTTTAGACTGGGTCTAAAAAAAAGTCTAAATTTAGAAAAAATCTTCTCAAAAGGATTTTTCTTTGAAACAAAGTCCTTAGTGGGCGGCTGACAGAGGGCGTAAATAGAATCTAAAAAAAAGTCTTGGTCTCTGACGTCATCACCAGTGGGCGGGATGACGTCATCAGCACGGACGGGTCTCCTGCGGCGGCGAGGAAGACTGGGCTGGTTGGGGGATCTTGTTGTCCGGAGGAGGATCCTGGGGGAACGACGCGCCATGCTGGCGAAAAGAAGCCTTTCTGGCTGGCCTCCATCTTCGCCAGCGCGTCTCCATATCCTCCTCGGGGCTCGTCTGCGGAAGAACGTCTGCTACGTTCATTCTGTCACGTGGGGGGGGGGGTCCGCAGCTCGCTGTGGGGTAGTTCTTCCAATGCAAAAACGGCTCCGGACGACAGCGTGAAGGTAGGCTTGGATTTATTTAACATAAATAACTCACTACCATAACCACAAAAATACAACAAAAAAAGGCAAGCGTGCCTAAAACACAAATGAAGCTGCTGGTTAGCAGACACTATGACATGGACTATGAAAACTTACTTGGTCAGAATGATACATGAACCGGTGTGACATAAAGACAATGAACGCAGAACGATTGAACAGAAAGAAAGACTTAAATAACCCAGACATGATTAACAACAGGTGCGCGACTAAAAACGTGAAACAGGTGCGTGACATGACAGGTGAAAACTAATGGGTGACCATGGAAACCAAACAAAACAAGGAAGTGCAACCAGGAACTAAAGAGAGTCCAAAAACCAAGCAAAACATGGCCAAACAAAAACATGATTAACACAGACATGACACTATGTACTACTCATTTAGTTATTGTGCACTATTGACTTTGTTTTGCTTAAACAGTTGCATGTAATAAAAGATAATAAGGAACTATTTTAAATATCTTTCGCCAAAACTACAAAGAACAGATGGTAAGCACCATATTAATTACTCTTTAGCTAGACTTAACGAAGCAGGGTTGTGTGTTCAGTGACCCTAAAGTTCCTATTGACTTTGATTGGACCATTACTGTATGCAACAACTTAATTTGCCTCTATGGTAGGTTATTTTGCAGCTGTACTCAAAGAATAAGCACAGACACAGAGTCACCCACGTGTGTTTAATCTTATTAAACCCAAGACAGTGTACGAAAACCGAGTCATATTTTTGATGAAAAGCCGGGGCTGATGAAAACTATACTAAACATACTGGTTATGAAATTATAAAACCATATGTCTCGTTAAGTATTACATATTCAGTGCAGAATGTGCTAAAAATTCTGCACTCAAATATATGCTCCAAGTTTTTGTACAAATTATTTCTACAGTAATTTTCTGCGAGATCATGTTATCTAAACAGGCAGTGGCATAATAGTCACTAATCAGTTTGAAAAAAGCTAATGTGTGCTGTTTTGCCATCTCCTTTACACTCATAATGCATAGCGATAGCACTGCCAATCTACAAGATTAGTTCTCAGGAAAATGAAGGATCAGATCACTTGTCAAATTATTCCGCACTCATGATTGGTTGGCACGTTAAGGTGCAGCCTCTGGTCTTTGCACTCCTGCCAGTGAACATCAACAGACTTATCAACTGACTGCTATAAGCCTGTCTATATGGGACAAGAAAATAGTTTTCCCATGATTCATGCTGTTGCAGCAGATCAGTTTTAGTCTTCACAAAGCACTGACACAAATTTGAGCTGGTCCATAACAGTTCTCTGTCAGTCACAACTAATCTCTTAGTACTGCAAAAACCTTTTTGATTTGTTGCACTGTTTGCCAAACAATACCAAGATAATTGATGTCAAATGTCATCAGAACTTATGCTTATTTTGAGACTTTGAGACTTTATTTGTCTTTATTTATGTAACCTTAGTTGCTTTAGGTACAGCACTTGACCCTACAGTTGCCACTTATTAATCAGTGATATCTTTGTTTAGCCTATCTCCCATGTTTGTGGTTGATACAATGATACATATACAGTACAGTATTATTGAGACTTAAAATTCCACTTTGAATTTGAAAGACAAGGCATCTGTCCACTTTCTAAAGTCAGATCAGGTCAGACATAGTTTGTTGACTTCATAGTCTGGAATGTCAACATTGACAAAAAATTATCCTGTGAAAACAGTGCCTTTTGTTGCGTTATTGAACAGTTCTGCGTATGGGCAACATTTGACAACGATTCGATTCAGAATTTGTGGTTGCCGATATGATTCAGAGAGAATATGATTTTTTATAGAACGATTCGTCCTGAAACAATTCAGTGAGTTTAAATCGATCCAGTAAATCTTTAGCCAACGAAACTCAACCTGTGTGACTAATAAATACTGGATACTGGACTCTGTAGGTGAAGTTTCCTATATTCCTGGTATTCTTCGTAGTGGAATTAGATATAAATTAATTATGGATATAAACAAGCAAGTAAACAACAATTAATGGCCTATGCATTCACATCTTATTTGAGTAAGGTGCAACCAACACTTTAAGTTTGAATTAACTAGAGGAAACCTTTTCTGCTCTCATTTTCAACATTCAAGAAATGTTCAATTGGGCGGTATAGCTCGGTTGGTAGAGCAGCCGTGCCAGCAACTTGAGGGTTGCAGGTTCGATCCCCGCTTCCGCCATCCTAGTCACTGCCGTTGTGTCCTTGGGCAAGACACTTTACCCACCTGCTCCCAGTGCCACCCACACTGGTTTAAATGTAACTTAGATATTGGGTTTCACTATGTAAAGCGCTTTGAGTCACTTGAGAAAAAGCGCTATATAAATGTAATTCACTTCACTTCACTTCACTTCACTTCACTTCACTTCAATAAAACTACAGTCACCAACATTTTAACAGTAGATTTACCTGCTAAATAAAGTTCCTCGACCCGGCCGTACAGTATACGTTCTACGCCCTGGCGTCGTCGATGACGGACAGTGTCCCAGGTGTGCGGAAGCATGTATGGTTGGTCGTGTCTGTGTTGCGGCTTTATTCCATTGTTCTGCGTCGTTTGTCTTTGGTTTGGCTTTTGCAATCGAGCTGTAGCTGAAACTTGTTGTGTTGTAATTTATGATATTGCCTCGACCACCGTAGGCATCCGCCATTTTTGTTTTGATTACAGCACAGATGGGCAAACAGACTTAACGGTTAACGTCCTTATCATTAAAAGTGCTAAACTTCCTTCAAAGTATGCCGTTTTTAAATCCAATGGTTTCCTTTTTCTAGTATTGATAAAATCGATCGATTCCCTTTTAAAATGTTCTTGGATCGAATACCGATCTTCGGGAAGGCAAACTGGTCAAGCACAGATCAATATACTTTAAATTTAGAAATATAAATTGATCTCTCGATATATCGATCAGTTGTAACACCCCTAGTACGTATGTTATACCACTTGACAATTTACATATTGTGCCATTAACATGTGCACTAACTGCTTGCCCCCGAGTCTGGTCAAGAAGTAGAATCTGCTGGTCACAGTAACTGGGTACTTTTTACTTTGACGTGCAAGAGCGATAACAAAAAGTCAAAAAAAACTTTTTTCAAACCATTCCCTAACTGTTTAAAACAGTCAAACGATTGTGAAATCTGTTATCTCTTGGTGAATTGTTTAAACTCTTTTAGTTTACAGTAGATATGTGGAGATTATAGGACAGATTTAAACCAGCATGTCCACTTTTAGTACATGGTGCTGGCGGTCTACTTGTGGTTCACCCCCTCTGGCTGACTTAAAGTGACGTAGATGAGGGTGTGTTTTGTGAACTGGAGAGGGGGGTGGTTGCACACACAGCTGTGCAGCCTAGATAAGTAGTTAACTGTAGAAAGCATGCATGCTACACATTCTGCTGTAGCGTGTCATCAGAAAATCAGATTCCCACCCACAACCTCCCACTCTTTGTTCGTCACTTTTTACTGACACACACACTCACACACACAGTTTTTATTCGTTCTCTCCCCACTCCCAAGTTCCAGACTTCTCCTTTCTGTCCTATGCTTGCTTAAGTTTCCAGTTCATCCAGTGTATTAAGTTGTATCTTCTCACTATCACTACTTCTTCTTTCCTTCTGCCAAACAGTCCTCGCTCAAAGAGCACACATCGCCTACTCAAGCACACACACATAGAGGGGGAAAAAGTTGCTCCAAGACTAACATGGAAGGGTTTTTGCCCTTTTCCCAGACGGGGTGTGTCAGGGCTTTTGTCCTGCTCATGCTGTATTAAATATCAGATTTTGGAGTGGGATGGTGTTTAAAAAAATGTTTGTTTTTTTTAAAGTTCAGTTTTTTTGTTCTTTTTTAGGGAAAGAATGTTGGCACGAAGCTCGGCACCAGGGCTAGAGATGAAAGTTGGGGTGCTGGAGTGCTGCTCCAGGTTTGTTTCATTTCATTTGCTCAGTAATGAGTCTTGTTAGTGCTGTGCGAGGCTGCGAGATCTGAATCGGGAGTTCAAAGTTAAGCCACAGGGAGGGATGGAGGAGGGTGGTAGAGGGAAAAGGAGGCAAAGAGGCAGAGAAAACATACAACCCAAACAAGCCCTCACTTGTGAAAAGTAAAAAAGACAAGAAAAGTAAAAAAAAAAAAAAGAAAAGAAAGGAAAACTTCGAATTTTACCTCAACTTCGTCTTCTATCTTTTTTAAATTATTTTTACTGCCGCTTGTCAAATGTCCTGAAACACAGCTAAGAGCTTGCAAGAGGTCTGAAAAAGTTGGCGTCTATACATGACTGTGCGCCTGTGTGCGCCTGTGTGTGCGTGTGCGTGTGTGCGTGTGCGTGTGCGTGTGCGTGTGTGTGTGTGTGTGTGTGTGTCAGCTCACGTCTGAGTCTGTGTGGGAATGATTACATCAGCCTGACGGAGCCTTATGATTGGTCGGTGAGCGTGTGGTTTGATTCAGTGTGCCTCAGAGCCCGTGGCTGAGGCTGTAACCCTTCGTGAGAGACGGAGAGAGAGAGAGAGACAGAAAGAAAGGGCGGGAGGAGGTAAAGAAAGATAGTTGTCAGACTGAGCCAGCATTGGGAGCTCCGCACTGTACCTGCTGCCGCCTGTTTGCCTTGTGTCTGTCCAGTGAGTTGGGCCGGACTGAGTCGTGCTGTAGGGCTCACTGACAGATCTTAGGTTCTAGATAGATTGAAGTGGGCTTGGTATGTGACAGGTAGCACCGCTGTCAACTCCCTGAATTGTCGGCCTTTTGCTTTCATCAGAAGAGAAGGTGACAGCTGGACTTTCTGTCCATAGTGTGTGTGCTGATGTGTGTGTATGAGTGGACAGACAGCCTCCCTCCAAAAATGCCTTCATGTTCTCCGGATTGCTGCCTATTGCGGGCCGTGGAGGTAAGACTGCTCTCTCCTTCTGTGTATTGCCTGCCCTTTGCTGCATTAGTATTTCATATTTATCTTTTGAATTCTGTTAGGTTTCAACCGAGGTGACAAATTGAATTTGTACACACAACAGCCAGAGACTTTTAAAAAATATTTTCATGGAAATGTGAGCCGAGCAGTGGCAGAAAATGGTTAGATTTGAATGAGGTGATGCTCAGTTGCTTTTTTAATTGACTTTTTTCAACAGATGGACTATTTCTTACTCTTAATCTTTTTGTAAGGAGGTAAAGAGAGGACTCCATCATGTAAATATGTTGAACGATATTATCAGTTTATGTTGGTACATAGGATCACAATGCTGGAATCTTGTACAGGTTAAGTCTGCTTCCCCGGTAGTCTTTAAGTGGCAGTTGTGACTACATGGTTTCCAGTTTGTAAAAGTACATTTAGGACGACTCACCTTCAGTGCATTTTCTCTAACTGACAAGTCACATTAAGCTCTTTGTAACGTTCTACTGCTCACACGCTTGTTATTTCTTGTGTGGATATGTTTGTATATGACTATATGTCGATAGCAATTGGCCTTTGTCTTTTTGTGATCCTTGTACACTATGTGGACAAAACAGCACTAAATGTGATTCACTGCTGGGTTTTTTTCACATAGCACCAACAAGTTGCTTATGGATTGATTAATTGATTGAAACTTGTATTACTAGATTGCACAGTACAGTACATATTCCGTACAATTGACCACCTAATGGTAACACCCGAATAAGTTTTTCAACTTGTTTATGTCGGGGTCCACGTTAATCAATTCATGGTAAATTCATGACATCACACAACACTTGGGACACCTTTGCAAACATTTGAGTTTTTTTGAAACTTTTATCAGTAGATTGCACAGTACAGTACATATTCCGTACAATTGACCACTAAAAGGTAACACTGAATACGTTTTTCAACTTGTTTAAGTCGGGGTCCACGTTAATCAATTCATGAGGTCCAATATACCACAACAGTGATGGTCAGAGGGATGTTAATTTAAAAACACGCTTAATGTTTAGAACTGCACCGCATCACACTTTGAGGTGTTTTCAATATTTTGTTAACATGGTTTAGCTACATGAGGAAGACAGAGTAGTAGTAGAACTTCTCCCTACTTTTACAAAATATATGACAGTAATAAATAAATTAACATCAAAGTAAATTAATGTGATATTTTTCAAAGGCAGATTTTGTATTGGATCTCATTAGATTTTGCAGGTTTACCTCACAATGAGTGTATCTTGCTATATTAAGTTCTGTGCTGTAGGATTTTGTTCCAATGTACAGTGTATCTTTACATGTCATATCCAATACACACGTATAACAGTTCATATCAGGTTTTCAGTGTTGTGTTTTGGGATTTTGACATAATCTTGGATCTTTAACTGCAATGTCTTGCCTCCTCCTAGATTGTTAAAATCTTCACAGAAGACGGCATGTGCAAAGTGGTGGAGATCCCAGCCGATATGACAGCCAGGGACCTTTGCCAGCTCCTGATCTATAAAAGCCATTGTGTGGACGACAACAGTTGGTCACTTGTTGAGCACCACCCGCTGCTGGGGTTAGGTGAGTGGAAGAGCCCTGCTCACATACACACACAAGACATGAACACACACGAGCGGACCCTCACACTTGCCGATACAGAACAACTCTCGGAGGGGCTGAGACATGCGATGCATTCAAGCGCACACACGCATGCACACACACACACACACACACACACACACACACACACACACACACACACACACACACACACACACACACACACACACACACACACACACACACACACACAGGTGCATTCACGCGTGCATGCCAACATACTTGGGCAGACAGGCAGGCTAGGCGCATATTCTCACACAGGCATGTAGGGAAGCGTGAGTGCATGCACATACTATGCAGCATACGCACGCACATACATATACTGTCCAGTGAGCTGATCAACTGAATCAGTGTTAACGGGCCATATGTCCAATTTTATCCGATGAAAAACTGAGCCTTTAACCCCAGAGCTTTGTGAGGAATGTGTAAGTTAATTGTATTGAATAGCCGGTCGGTTAACATGATGCAAATGGATAGTGACATTGCACATGAAGTCAGAGTTGTCATCGTGACTGGGCAAAGAAATGAAAAAAACATTATAAATGTGGCTTAGAAGAAGTTTTAAGGTTTTTGCGACGCTGTCTTTAAGGTAAAGTTCAATAACTCCATAAAAGCTTATTGCGGAGGCGTCAAGAGTAATTATTTACCTGTTCTTCAACATTGCAATTAGTGGGAATGAGGACAATTCCTTGAGGCAGAGCAGAGAGCAAATTCATCCTTTTAAAGTGCTAAAACCTAAGACATTATTTCCATTTGTTTGTTGTGTTTTTGTTGTTCTGCCTCAAGCATAAATGAAAACTATCTTATGTGTGGCACAGTTGTTTATTCAAGTAGATCATATGTCACCCAAAAATGTTATCTTTTATCAGTGTCTTCGCCTGGGCCTTAATTGATAAATTTGCCCTTTATGTGGTCGGTCACACCATATGATCATGAACACAAAATATCACATCAAGTCTTCAATATTATTTAAGAGAGAGGAGGTAGTGAGGGTTAAGGATTTAAGCAAAGACAGCACCCCCCGTGACCCCAAAAGGGACAAGCGGTAGAAAATGGATGGATCGCATTGTAATGTAACTTTTGCAGCCTAGTGTCAGTTGTCATACAATTTAGTATTGCCAACGTTATGCTATCAACCCACTTGGGTTCCTGCAAAGTGGTGATGGAGTTTATTAATGCTGGTTATAAACGTATTTTTTGTCACGTTACAGCATGGCTATTCAATTGACGGCCCTGTAATGACACTATACTGGCCCCCGAGTTTAGTTTGAAACTTGGAAGACAAACATATTTGCAACAAATTCCTAAAAACACTTGAATGCGCCTGATTTATTGAGAAACTTGGACCACAGTAAACAAATGTTTAGATCCTGCGTTGACATTTTAATCTTGCTAACACTGGGGTCCAAACTTGTGATTTACATAACAGAGTAGTTCCTCAAGGCACCCCTTTAAGTTCTCTCTTTTTTGGCAGTTAAAGCTTTTCTTCGTAACGTGATTTATGTAACTAAGGTGTTCCTCACTATTCTTATTTCTTTTTCATCCTTTAAAGCTATTCAACTGGTGACCCAACAGTTCAGTTAAAAAAAACTTGTAAGAGACTTACAATAAAAAAAACACTGGTATTGTCATAGAGATTATCTTTGACTTGCTATTTTGTAGATACTAAAATAAATTAAATGTCAATAAATACAACTGCAGAATGCTTCTGTAACTCTGACAAAATAAATACACCAAAATCAAATGTCTACTGTAGAGAATACTAGTTGTCCGGAATATACAAAATAAAACAAATGGTGAAGACAAATCCGGACCCCCGGTCCTTAGCTTTCTGAAAATGTGGCTCCCAAAACAATTTACCGGTAGTTGAATATCTCTGTGTTAGAGGCTCCCTTTTAAACCTTAAAATCTGATTCTCTTGGAAATAGATACTTCAGCTCGTCATTGTTTTACTAGCGTCAATGTCCATTTAGTGTGTGCTTTGACAGATTTGTGGGGCGGCCATTGTTTGTAATATTCTTCATTGCTTAAGGTTTTTGGTACATTTTAGTGGACTCTTGAGTTTGTGGTTATGTTTCTCAGAGTACAAAACAAAAGTCAAGAGCATGTTTGATTCTGGAGGTTCATCAAGGTGTTTGGACCTGTTGCTGTATGAGGACCTTTGTGTTGGACCTGGTAGCTAGGATCAAGTTTGGAGAGCTGTGACCAGTTAAGCGTTAGAAAACGCAGCGTTCCCCTGAGGGGAGAGTAATTATAAAGCACTTACGGTGCACAAGCTGAGCCTGTGCTCGGGGCTCATTTCTGCACAGTTCACCAATGTGTGACAGAAAGGGGGCTGGGGGGTCAGTTTCATATAGAGCATGGTGCCAAATGTAAAACAAATGTAAAAGCATTTTGTTGAGGTTGTTTCGACTCCTGTCTTTGTGTTATTGCATTTTGTGAGATGTGCGCATGGATTCACAACATCTGTCTTATGAAAGAAACTATATTGGCTCATTCAAGTCTAATCTAATATTTTGCAATCATCCATGATCTGATTACTTTTCTCATCAGCGCAGCCAGCACCTTGCTGCCAAACACATTTAGTTTAATTTGTTTTCAGTGATATCATGTTTGGCTCGGATTTGTATTCTATAATGGATCCTATTCTGCTCCGGTCCACCTTTACAGGGCATGACTTCCTCTCAGGTCTGGGGAAATTAGATTGATTTCAAATTTTCAGTAAAGGAAATATTAAATCAAAAGCACTGAAAACTGTACATAGAAAATGCATTGAAAACTCTCACATTGACTTGTACAGTATGTTAATGGTTAATGATTTTGTTATTTTAAACACTAATGGTGGTTGGTCAGGGTTAATTGTTAATTCAAAGCATATATAGATATATACTTTAACATCCAATATTCCAGAATTTCAGTAGTCGATATAACTGAAAGGCCTACTGAAATGAATTTTTTTTATTTAAACGGGGATAGCAGATCTATTCTATGTGTCATACTTGATCATTTCGCGATATTGCCATATTTTTGCTGAAAGGATTTAGTATAGAACAACGACGATAAAGATTGCAACTTTTGGTATCTGATAAAAAAAAGGCTTGCACCTACCGGAAGTAGCGTGACGTAGTCAGTTGAACATATACACAAAGTTCCCTATTGTTTACAATGATGGCCGCATGAAGTGAGAGAGATTCAGACCGAGAAAGCGACAATTTCCCCATTAATTTGAGCGAGGATGAAAGATTTGTGGATGAGTAAAGTGCAAGTGAAGGACTAGTGGGGAGTTGAAGCTATTCAGATAGGGAAGATGCTGTGAGAGCCGGGGGTGACCTGATATTCAGCTGGGAATGACTACAACAGTAAATAAACACAAGACATATATATACTCTATTAGCCACAACACAACCAGGCTTATATTTAATATGCCACAAATTAATCCTGCATAAAAACACCTGCGTGTTTGTTACGCTAGCTCCTAGCTCCTCTGCTAGCTCCTAGCTCCATAGAACACGCCAATACAATTCAAACACCTGATCAACACACACAATCACTCAGCCCAAAAGACCGTTTACCTAACCCAAGGTTCATAAAGCTTATATATTTTTAAAAAGTTACGTACGTGACGCGCACATACGGTCAAGTTATCGAATGTTTAGCAGCCAAGGCTGCATACTCACGGTACCTGATATTCAGCTGGGAATGACTACAACAGTAAATAAACACAAGACATATATATACTCTATTAGCCACAACACAACCAGGCTTATATTTAATATGCCACAAATTAATCCTGCATAATAACACCTGCGTGTTTGTTATGCTAGCTCCTAGCTCCTCTGCTAGCTCCTAGCTCCATAGAACACGCCAATACAATTCAAACACCCGATCAACACACACAATCACTCAGCCCAAAAGACCGTTCACCTAACCCAAGGTTCATAAAGCTTATATATTTTTAAAAAGTTACGTACGTGACGCGCACGTACGGTACGGTACGTGTTATGCTAGCTCCTAGCTCCTCTGCTAGCTCCTAGCTCCATAGAACACGCCAATACAATTCAAACACATGATCAACACACACAATCACTCAGCCCAAAAGACCGTTCACCTAACCCAAGGTTCATAAAGCTTATATATTTAAAAAAAGTTACGTACATACGCAAAAAAAAGCCAAAGCTGCATACTCACAGTAGCACGTCTGCGTCTTTGTCATCCAAATCAAAGTAATCCTGGTAAGAGTCTGTGTTGTCCCAGTTCTCTACAGGCGTCTGTGTATCCAAATCAAAAGTCCTCCTGGTTAGAGTCTCTGTTATCCGAGTTCTTCCATCTTGACTGCATCTTTCGGGAATGTAAACAAAGAAGCGCCGGCTGTGTACTGTTGTGGCTGACTACGTTCGAAAAATACGTCCATTTCGCACCGACAACTTTCTTCTTTGCTTGCTCGGCTTCCTTCTCCATAATGCAATGAACATGATTGAAACAGATTCACGAACACAGATGTCCAGAATACTGTGGAATTATGAAATGAAAACAGAGCTTTTTCGTATCGGCTTCAATGTGGAAGGCATACCCGTGTTCGTCGGGCTACGTCACACGCATACGTCATCCTCAGAGGCGTTTCGAACCGGAAGTTTAGCGGCAAATTTAAAATGTCACTTTATAAGTTAACCCGGCCGTATTGGCATGTGTTATAATGTTAAGATTTCATCATTGATATATAAACTATCAGACTGCGTGGTCGGTAGTAGTGGGTTTCAGTAGGCCTTGAATTTCCACATTTTTCATTACGATTTTTTAAAAAAAGGACTTTTTAAAATTGACTACTTTACTGAAAACTCCTTCCAACTGTACAGTATTTATGATCACAGTGCATTTCGCTCTCACTTGCGCGGCAAAAACTTTCATGTCTGCTTGTATTTGATTAGTAAATAAATGCAAGATGTAAGACGCTGTCACTTCCTTCTTTCGTTTCTCTTTTAATGCGTACCTCGATAATGTGGCAACACAAATCTCTTCTGCTACCTCTTTTTCTGGCAAAGCAGGTGTGGATTATGTGTGTTGTAGAGCTGCAGCTATCGAATATTTAAGTAATCGAGTATTCTATCGAATATCCCGATCGATTAATCGAATAAATCATATTTTTGCTTTTTTATTTATTTATTTATTTTGTCCTGTCCAGCTTTTTAGGTAAATCATATTGTTGATGTAGATGCCCATATCGGCTTTACAAATTTACTTTACAAAAGAGAAGGGTGGTATAATTCTCTTGTTGCCTTATTTGTATTTTGACTTTATTAAATGGATTTATACTATTATTTGGTGGTTCCGCACCGGAGCAATATCTTTGCTTAATTAAGATTTAATTATACATGTTAAAATGTGCCCTCAATTATTGCGTTTGGCCTAATTGACACGCACAGCTGAAATGCGTCCGTGGTTGATTGTGCCAATTTGTGTGCAACTAATAAAAACAGGTGCGCTCACAGCCCTATGTGCTGTGTGGTGTGACCGAATAAACAAAGTTCTTGTCTCTCGTGCGTTTTTGATGATTATTATACGGTGCCGTTTAAATGGTGGTTTCTCCACGCAAATCCGCCGAGCTGTTTTCAATCTGTCAACAATACATAAACAATATAAAAAGACAAACCACCTAATAATGACGACAACAGTTTTACACTTTAAGAATGCGGTACAGTCCGATGCATTTTTTGCATGCAAAATAGTAATCAATGTTCATTTTGCCATCATAACATGTTTGAGATGAAAACACACATATATAAAATTAGTTCAAAATAATATTTCCTGAGAAAGTTAAAATAAAACTATTCTTAGTATCAAAAATAAAACAATAAGAACAGTATTCATTATATCAAACATAAAAAGTAGATTAGGTAGTGCCTTTAATACTGCATTTGAAAAGTGCAACCAGTGGTGAGTCACCACCAAGCAAAAACCGCGCATGCTCAGAAAAGTAGCGTCAGATTTACCGCACGTCCGAGCACCCATTGGCAGAAATGTAGATCGGCGCCTTTGCTATAGAGACTATAGTGGTTGCAAGTGCAAGCTGTCCAAGTAGCATGTGGTTGCATGACTTGAATAACCCGAATAACTTTGCACGACTACTTCCGCGTGGTTACTAATGGAAGGCTAATTGAACACGACAGCCCGAATAGCGTTATTAGTTTTCAACATCTTTTGGCGGCATCTGATGACTTTGCGGGAGTGAGAGAACACATCCTGGTTATGATAATGAATAACATTTATTTTACTTACACAACTTTTGCGTTTACATTTGATAATAGATGACTTACCTTGCCTCTGGATGTCCCTCAATCGGATGCTTTCTCGACAGGTGCTGCAGCATCAAACTTGTGGCATTGTGGTATGCAAACTCCACTTTTCAAAGTTTGCATACGACTGCGTTTTCTTTCGATTTTAGTGTGAAGTGTTCCCGTACCTTAGACAACTTTTGTCGCTTCTTAATACCCTCGTTTTGCTATGGCTCTTGTCCCCTGCTTTCTGTGGTGTCTGCCATTGCGAGTTATGTCGGTGAAAATGTTTTCTAAACTGAAGCGTATTTAAAGGAGTGATGTTGTGCAGTGCAGGGGGCGTATGATCTGACGTAAACACGCTGTGCAAAACCTAAACAGTCCATGCGAAACGTGAGCTTTGACTACTAAACAAGGAAAAATGCCATAAAAAAACAACAAAAAACTTAATGACGCCTCGAGGCAGCGAAAATTCCTCGAATATATTTTGTAATCGAATTACTCGAGTTACTCGAGGAATCATTTCAGCTCTAGTGTGTTGTGAAGCCTACGATGCAAGTCACGATGCATCCGGCCACAGTTCCATTTTAATATTTTAATGAGAGAGGGCGAACCAGGAGCGCTAAATCTGTATTTGTGACATGTTTTACAAATAAATTAATATATGGGAAACACACATTTTTTTCTTCTTTGGCAATGACTCAGTGCACACGTGCCAAGAATTGAAGCGGCCAATAACAAAACACCACTCGAGTTTAGATCCGGGCGGCCGCTTCTTCCAATCAGTCCTCTCCAGGTTTCACTGTTGTTGCCAATGTTGAAGTCCCCCAGCAACAAGGGAATCACCTGGTGGAGCACTCTCCAGTACTCCCACTAGTGAATCAAAAAAGGGCGGGTACTCAGAGCTGCTGTTTGGTGCGTAAGCACAAACAACAGTCAGGACCCGTGCCCCCACCCAGAGGCGGAGGGAAGTTACCGTCTCGTCTACTGGGTTAAACTCCAACGTACAGGCTCTGAGCTGCGGGGCAACAAGTATTTCCACCTCCGCCTGTCGCCTCTAACTGCTTGCAACGCCAGAGTGGAAGAGAGTCCAGCCCCTCTCGAGAGGACTGGCTCCCGAACACGAGCTTTGCTTTTAGTCCGACTCGATCTGGCCGGGACTTCTCTACCTCGCGCACCAGCTCAGGCTTCTTCCCCCCAGCAAGGTGACGTTCCACGTTCCAAAAGCTAGCTTCTATAGCCGAGGATCAGACCGCCAAGGGCCCTGTCTTTGGCTGCCGCCCAGCTCACATTGCACCCGACTTACGAGTGGTGAGCCTTATGGAAGTGAAACACATGTTGCCTCTTCGGGCAGTGCCCGGCCGGGCCCCATGGGGACAGGCCACCAGGCGCTTGTAATCGAGCTCCATCTCCAGGCCTGGCACCATAGGGGGGCCCCAATGACTCACGTCCGGGCGAGGGAGATCAGGGTTCTTGATTTGATCTTTGATAATATATTATATAATTATAATGATTTTAATAATCTTATATAAAGCATTTGACAAATTATTGCCGCGTAATCTACAAAGTTTTTTTATAAGACGAGTGCAGGGTCATAACTTGAGGCTTTGGATATTTCTTATTGCCGAGAGCTCAAACCACTCGTAAACGTTTTTGTGTGTCTGTATGTGGAGTAAAACTATGGAACAAACTGGACTTACAACACAAGCAATGCCAAACTATTAATCGATTTAAACTATTATACAAACATGGGGTCTGGTTCAAATATAGAGATGAGGGTCTTTAATTTGACCTGCTGCTGTACTCTGTCTCAAAGTGTTAACATGTGCTCAATGTTTCCTTACCATTATTGCTATGTTGTCTATTACCATTGTTGGTATATTCATTATTCCTACATTGTTGATACAAATTATTGTTACAGTGTAATGATTATTGTTACCTAGGGTAATGCCACTATGATACAACATCTGTATTATAATCCTTGAACAAGGTAAGAGTGAAACTCATGTGAATAATCACTGAATGGAGAACTGGGGGTGGGATTAAATAAATGATCTTCTTCCCAATCCCTTTCAGGCAAAACTGGACAATCATGCATTACATACTATACATTACCTTTTGCACTATATTAATTTATATTATTATGTGTTGTCAACTTTGTACTTTTTTATGTCATTGCCTGAAATAAATAAATAAATGAAAATGAAAAAAAAATATTTTCATTGAAGTCTTGAGTAAAATTCCTGTGGAATAAAATATCTTATTTTCTGTAGATAGTCAAATATTCCATCTAACTTAGTATACAGCTCATTGAATAATTATAATGTCCAGAATTTATTGGGATTAAATATACAGTATTTACACACCATGTCATGGCTGCTCTCTGGAACACTTGTCACATGTCAATCCGCTCACTGCTTTGACACATACACGCCTCAAGACGAGCGTGCAAGCCTGCCGGAATGGAGATGAAAATGTGTGTTGGACTAATGTGATGGGCCAAACACATAAAGCCAACAGGGAATAAACAATAAACAGGGTGACATTTGTTGGGGACCTTACCAAATGTAATGTTCTGTATTGCCATTTCTACTTTAGTACAATTAGATTTAAAAACTGAGATCAACTGATCCTTCCCACTGCATTGCCTCCTGTGGAATCTATACAGTTTTAGCCAATATAGCCCTCGGAATTATGTTTGCAATGTTGCTAAATATTTATATGAGGAGCTGTATCATGAAGTATGCTGTTTGCAATAGTGTTTCTAATATTTTGTCCTGTGGCCATGGTGTGTTACTAAATGTTTAAAAACACCTCTACGTAAAAATATGTACTTCAGATAATCTTAAAAAGTTCAATAATAGACATCATTTTTTACATACAGTATATCAATTCTCTTGGATTTATGCTCAGGTCTATCTGCATACTTTTTATAGGCAGAATATTTAATGCAGTTATTATACTGTACCTGAATACATTGAGCAGGTGTACTAATCAACATGTCTGAAAAGGAGCAGGAAAAAGTAAAGCTTATAATTAATTCTGCCCCTTCTCCATGTCTATTACAAACACAGTAGTACCTCAATTTACGGGCTTAATTGGTTCTGTGACGGTGCTCTTATCTCAAAACACTTGTATCTCAAATCATGTCTCATTGAATTAATTAAAATCAATTTAATTGGTGCTTGCTGCCCCAAAATCACACAATTTGAACATGTAATATACTTTTTAGAAATAAATCAAACTTTTAGATAAGAAATATTTGATAAAAACAATACCAATAAAAATGTACAGCACTTACATTGGAGATCTCCTTCCAGCTGTTTCTCCGTCAAACACACCATCAGCAGCTTCTCCATATTTTAATAGATAAATGTTCGTCGTTTAGAGATTTTAACAATATTGGCTGGCATTACACTCATTCTGCTTCAGTATGGTGCAGACTAGCATTCATACGCTTGAATTATCCACTTCTTCTCAGCACTGTCATTCACTCTCACTTTCTTTCTTCCCATGGTTGGAAAACTACGTTACATTGATCTCTAGCTATAAACTAATGCTAGCGAGTAAGACCAGATAATATGGTCGGATCTTACGGGGTTCTCTGTGACATTTGCTACGCTAACTAATGGCGGCCTGCTTGTAACCCAAATGTTTGCAAGCCTAATAGCTCTTATCTCAAAACACTCTTAACACACCCAGGATTTTCACAGGATGCGGAATGGCGCCGCCACAGCCACGGACTCGCTCCATTTTTATTCAAGTCAATGTGTTTATGGCGATGACATTCTGCATTCTTGCGCTAAATATACGCACAGCTTCTATAAATGCCAGTTGTCGGCCGTTAAATTTAGCTAAATTCTGCTTATGTCGGACAGGAAGTCATTCACAAACACGAAATAAATTATTGTTTACTTTCAAAAGAAAATACTCTGTTTTCAATGCAGATCGTATTTTACACTTTGAAATGTCCTAATGGACATAAAGTCAACTTGTCAACTTTGGACGGAATTTCACATCGTTGACACAAATTGATCAGGACATGCTGATTCTGGAGGTCAAAAAAATGAACTGTGTCAAATACAAGCTGATGTGTGTGCGCATATGTGTGTGCAACAGGATAAACAATTTTTGGTTCGCTGTACTACAACTCCCCCATCATGTGATTATGCCCGGATTTGCGAGATCTTGTAAAGGTCTGCGCTATTACGCTGCACGACGGAGCCGAGACAGAACGGCGGTGGGGATTGCTGTACTGCGGATGGCGACGCCGTTTTGCATTCAGTGGAAATCCGTGGTTAACACACTCTTAAGTTCAGGTAACATTATACTGCAGTTAAACCAAAGAACATCAATGAGCAATTAGAAGTTGTAGCTTGCGCAGTGTTAAGGAAAATAAAGGAATTAAAATGTAAAAGTAAGACTTAAAATTCGTTTTAACATTGAAAGTAAAATTGTTAATAATACAGTCTATTAAAAGTTAGAATAATTAGATAAAGATAGGTAAACATTGAGGATAAACATAAATACTGGAATCATTTATCGTTTAACTAATTATTTTAAGAAAATCTCTCAGTTTATAATTAGTTTCTGTCATGTCAAAAACATATTTGTAATGATCAAAGAATAAATTGTATTGCTTGATATTGTTGAATTTTGCATAATCTACGTCATTGTTGTATTATTGTTGTCTTGTGAGTTGTCTTTTATTTTCTTGTCGCGCCGATGATGTCATCTTTGTAGTCTGTATAAAGTTTGTAGAAGAGTTCAAACTTACATTATTGCTCTGTTCATTTGATGTATTGGAAGCCCAATGAAAAACATAATTATTTTGAGTGCAATACAGGGGGTGCGTTTTTTTTGTTTCATGTTTGTGTGGGTAGCAATGCTTGCAACTTAGCGGTTAGGAGGTGGACCAGAATAGAAGCAGAAAAACTGAAAAGGTCTGCGAGCGACCCCGGACAATAGTTGTTTGAGCAGAGAGGCCTATTCTTGTCCATGTCGGCCCACTTGTCATACATTGGTGAATGGGATGAAATGGCCCTTTTGAGTAGTAACGTTGACCTCCACTTGTCAGCCTGGAAAGGTTAATAAGGAAGGAGACAGTGAAGTAGTGTTGCCATGATGAGTCACTGTCACAAACATGAGTGACTCATCGGACAGGCGACGGAATGAAACTGAAATGTAAAGGTCGTCGTGACAGCGTAGGATCGTGTCTGTCAGAGAGTTGTAGGGTCCATTAAATGATCTTATCACATTGAAAAAAGAGATATATTAATTCTAATTCAACTACAACTTTTTAATTGCATCTATTATGAAGGATATGTTTTCCAATAAAGAGTAACTTGTAAGCTAGTTGAAATGAACCGAGTCATGTCTGCTGTCAGCGCCACAGTGGACACAAATTATGTCAACACCTGGGCCTCAGACCACATCCACATTAGGACACACTTCCAGTTACAGTCACATGCTCATCCGCCCTCAGTGAACACGAAAGGATCAGTCTGGATCTTATTGTCACGGCTCGTTTGAAGACTTCTCTCCGTTGAAACCAGATGGCACTTTTCACTTCAATGAATTTCACATTTTATTAGAACCACTGTTCCTTTGTATTCAGAACATTTACTGTTTTGTTTTAAAATAAATGAATGGTTGTTGGAAATATGCAGAGTACAATGAACCTTCATTGTCCACTTTTAAAATTCATCTTAAATATGCTTTTAACCCAGCATGAAACATTTGTGTCATTTTTATTAGCTTTAATATTTTATCATATTTTATTCATATTTTTATCATGTTTTAGTGTATTTTACTTGTGTCTCCTAACTATATTTTAATGTTTTCCAGTACAGTATTTTATTTACTTCTTGTTTTCAACTGTGGTTGTTATAACAATATTTCAATTGTATGATTTAATTCAACTAAATTGTATTTTACCATGTACTGAGTGCTAACAACAACAACACAAATGAGACACTGGTCACAAACAGCTCCTGGACCATACTTTGGATAGCCGTGTTGTACGGTAAATTGTGTTAAGTAATTTCAATAGAACTCCGAATCTAATTAGAATGTTTTTCTGCCTTCCTTCAGAACGCTGTCTGGAGGACCATGAGTTGGTGGTTCAGGTTCAGGCTTCCATGAGCAGCGACGGTAAATTCCTCTTCAGGAAGAACTATGCCAAATATGAATTCTTCAGAGTTCCTCAGGTAATTATTACGTTGTCTTTGACCTTCCTTCACATGCACAAAGCAACAGCTCCATGGACAATTTTAATTATTTATTTGTATTTTTATGCGGGGGGGAAAAAAGCATTTGAACAAACAAAAGTACAAAGTGCAGTTTAAAATAATTGCATTGTAGGGCCTTTTAATGTTTATTTATAAATTAAAAACTGCTCCTTGCTGTGGTATTTTTTAATGTGCTATTGAGAAAAATGGTAAGAGCAGTCTGCAGTAAAAAGGTGTGTGAGTTTTTTTTCTCTGCTTTTTTAATGGTTCAAATTCATATGCTGTAAGTAAAGGTGCTGTTTACAACTTCCTCACAGTAACATTTTTCAAAGCAAAAAATACAACAAAAACACCACCAGCTTATGTTAGTTACTATTAGTGGTTTCACTGAACACATTTGTTTGATAATTGTCTATATTTTTCACAATTACAAACTTAATGTAATAACATTTTTTACCGGTTTAAATAAGATGATTGGTGTTTTTGGCGGTCACTCACCCTGTGTCGTCAACGCGTATGCGCAAGGAGTGAGTGCACACATACAAAAGCAGTCCAAGAGAAGCAACAAACAATTTGCAGTCATGTTGTTGTTATGGTAGAATACTGTATATAGTACATTCAATGACTGCTAACACTAGCTGTCCAAATTGCTATTATTGGCTAACAACACCCAAAGCTAATGCGCGTGCATGTGTTACGTACGTACGTAATTACGTCATTACGTACGAGAAGCCGTAAGAGGGCGGGATATACTGTGAAAAATTCCTTGGTAAATTGCCACCCTCTAGTCATTTGTGTAAATATAGCAAACAGCCCCTTTAAAGGCCTACTGAAACCCACTACTACCGACCACGCAGTCTGATAGTTTATATATCAATGATGAAATCTTAAAGGCCTACTGAAATGATTTTTTTTTATTTAAACGGGGATAGCAGATCTATTCTATGTGTCATACTTGATCATTTCGCGATATTGCCATATTTTTGCTGAAAGGATTTAGTATAGAACAACGACGATAAAGATTGCAACTTTTGGTATCTGATAAAAAAAAGGCTTGCCCCTACCGGAAGTAGCGTGACGTAGTCAGTTGAACATATACGCAAAGTTCCCTATTGTTTACAATGATGGCCGCATGAAGTGAGAGAGATTCGGACCGAGAAAGCGACAATTTCCCCATTAATTTGAGCGAGGATGAAAGATTTGTGGATGAGTAAAGTGCAAGTGAAGGACTAGTGGGGAGTTGAAGCTATTCAGATAGGGAAGATGCTATGAGAGCCGGGGGTGACCTGATATTCAGCTGGGAATGACTACAACAGTAAATAAACACAAGACATATATATACTCTATTAGCCACAACACAACCAGGCTTATATTTAATATGCCACAAATTAATCCTGCATAAAAACACCTGTGTGTTTGTTACGCTAGCTCCTAGCTCCTCTGCTAGCTCCTAGCTCCATAGAACACGCCAATACAATTCAAACACCTGATCAACACACACAATCACTCAGCCCAAAAGACCGTTCACCTAACCCAAGGTTCATAAAGCTTATATATTTTTAAAAAGTTACGTACGTGACGCGCACATACGGTCAAGCTCTCAAATGTTTAGCAGCCAAGGCTGCATACTCACGATACCTGATATTCAGCTGGGAATGACTACAACAGTAAATAAACACAAGACATATATATACTCTATTAGCCACAACACAACCAGGCTTATATTTAATATGCCACAAATTAATCCTGCATAAAAACACCTGCGTGTTTGTTATGCTAGCTCCTAACTCCTATGCTAGCTCCTAGCTCCATAGAACACGCCAATACAATTCAAACACCTGATCAACACACACAATCACTCAGCCCAAAAGACCGTTCACCTAACCCAAGGTTCATAAAGCTTATATATTTTAAAAAAGTTACGTACATACGCAAAAAAAAGTTGCGCACATACGGTCAAGCGATCAAATGTTTAGAAGCCAAAGCTGCTTACTCACAGTAGCACGTCTGCGTCTTTGTCATCCAAATCAAAGTAATCCTGGTAAGAGTCTGTGTTGTCCCAGTTCTCTACAGGCGTCTGTGTATCGAAGTCAAAAGTCCTCCTGGTTAGAGTCTCTGTTATCCGAGTTCTTCCATCTTGACTGCATCTTTCGGGAATGTAAACAAAGAAGCGCCGGCTGTGTACTGTTGTTGCTGACTACGTTCGAAAAATACGTCCATTTCGCACCGACAACTTTCTTCTTTGCTTGCTCAGCTTCCTTCTCCATAATGCAATGAACATGATTGCAACAGATTCACGAACACAGATGTCCAGAATACTGTGGAATTATGAAATGAAAACAGAGCTTTTTCGTATTGGCTTCAATGTGGAAGGCATACCCGTGTTCGCCGGTCTACATCACACGCATACATCATCCTCAGAGGCGTTTCGAACCGGAAGTTTAGCGGCAAATTTAAAATGTCACTTTATAAGTTAACCCGGCCGTATTGGCATGTGTTATAATGTTAAGATTTCATCATTGATATATAAACTATCAGACTGCGTGGTCGGTAGTAGTGGGTTTCAGTAGGCCTTTAACATTGCAACACATGCCAATACGGCCGGATTAACAATTTTAAATTTTCCGCTAAACTTCCGGTTGAAAATGTCTATGTATGATGACGTAAGCGTGTGACGTCACTAGCTAAACGGAAGTATTAGTACACCATTGAATCCAATACAAAATACCTCTGTTTTCATCTCAAAATTCCACAGTATTCTGGACATCTGTGTTGGTGAATCTTTTGCAATTTGTTTAATGAACAATGAAGACTGTAAAGAAGAAAGTTGTAGGTGGGATCGGTGTATTAGCGGCTGGCTGTAGCAACACAACCAGGAGGACTTTGACTTGGATAGCAGACGCGCTAGCCGACGCTAGCCGCCGCTAGCCGCCGACCGCACGGATGATCGGGTGAAGTCCTTCGTCCTTCCGTCGATCGCTGGAACGCAGGTGAGCACGGGTGTTGATGAGCAGATGAGGGCTGGCTGGCGTAGGTGGAGCGCTAATGTTTCTATCATAGCTCTGTGAGGTCCCGTTGCTAAATTAGCTTCAATGGCGTCGTTAGCAACAGCATTTTTAAGCTTCACCAAGCTGGAAAGCATTAACCGTGTATTTACATGTCCAGGGTTTAATAGTATTGTTGATTTTCTGTCTATCCTTCCAGTCAGGGGTTTATTTATTTTGTTTCTATCTGCATTTGAGCCCGATGCTATCACGTTAGCTCCGTAGCTAAAGTGTTTCGCCGATGTATTGTCGTGGAGATAAAAGTCACTGTGAATGTCCATTTCGCGTTCTCGACTCTCATTTTCAAGAGGATATAGTATCCGAGGTGGTTTAAAATACAAATCCGTGATCCACAATAGAAAAAGGAGAAAGTGTGGAATCCAATGAGCCCTTGTACCTAAGTTACGGTCAGAGCGAAAAAAGATACGTCCTGCACTGCACGCTAGTCATTCACTCTCACGTCCCTCATCCACGAATCTTTCATCCTGGCTCAAATTAATGGGGTAATCGTCGCTTTCTCGGTCCGAATCTCTCTCGCTGCATTGTAAACAATGGGGAAATGTAAGCAGCCCTCCAGCTTGTGACATCACGCTACTTCCAGTAGGGGCAAGGCTTTTTTTTTATCAGCGACCAAAAGTTGCGAACTTTTATCGTCGTTGTTCTTTACTAAATCCTTTCATCAAAAATATGGCAATATCGCGAAATGATCAAGTATGACACATAGAATGGATCTGCTATCCCCGTTTAAATTTAAATAATTCATTTCAGTAGGCCTTTAATGTCAGAGTGCTCTCAAAAACAGTGGTACCAGCTTATACCTCAAACGGCACAATGCTCATTGAGAAGCAAAGATTGGAAGCACATCATGTCTTTATATCTGGAGGGGTCCACAAATTAAACATTGGGCTTATTCGTGCATTGTTAAGTAACATATTTGATTGACATAACTAGTGCCCTGCTGCTGTGATCGAGACGCTAATGAGAAAAAGGATAAGTTTGTTTGCAGTTGATTTCCTGTTACAAATATTAGTCTGTCATTACAATTCATGTCTGCAGTTGTTTTTATGGTGTGAAGTTCATATTTGGTGTCATTATTCAGCTATAAATGTCCCTGTTGTTCAGCAATGTTTGCTAGCGATATCAAGATTCAGTATATGCTGTTGAGCCTGCGAGATTTATTCATCTACTTTATTAATACTATTAAGGATACTTTTTTGATGCTAACAAATATCAGCAAAGACGCTTTAATGTGGTCATCCTTGTCGAATAAAGCATTTGGCTTACCTGCACAACAACAACTTAAGCTTTTAGTTTCTGTTATGAAAATCGAAAAAGAAAATACAGTGTATTGTACCAACAATTACAATATTTATTTCTAGGACTTAACATAACGTTAGTTTATTTGTACAACCAGGTTTTTGTAGTTATATTTAGGCATAGCAACCACAAAAAAACACAAACTAATGCGATCTCTTGTCCTTTCTCTATGTGCAGTTCTGCTCTCAAACACTACTAATATAGTAGAGAATAAACTTGATTGCATTAGAGAAAGTTACTCAAACAAATCAAATGTTCAAACAAACATTTTACAAAGTGATCGCTGCAGACACAAGCACGGTCCGATTGTATTCTACAAGATGATGAGATATTTTTAAGAGCCATTTACTTTTACGCACTAGTGTTTATTTCCCTGACTTTATTACCTTTATGAACCACTTCTTTCGGGACTTTTATGAAAGCTTTTCCCTATCTCTTTATTCGAATGCTTGGAACACCCAAGAACAGAACCGCAATACAGCATTTTATGCTCAAACTCTACACTCAATCTCACTTGTTTTAATGCTACGCTCAAGCTGCTTGACCATCGTGTCAATTAAGTTGCGAAGAAGAAAAACCGATATGACGTCATATGCAACCCAGCTATTGGCTTTATTTTAACAGAAAATCTTATGATATATAACATACTAGACAACTTCTCTTTTAGTAGTAAGTAAGCAAACAAAAGGTCCTAATTTGGTTGCTGACGTATGCAGTAACATATTGTCATTTCTAATTGTATTAATTAGTAAAAATTATAGAAGCAAAGATGAGTGATTTAGAAGTAGCTAAAAACCACTGCCGACTGCAGATGGATGTTAGCCGCTAGCTAGCTTGGTTTTAAAGCATCTTTTGCAGAGAGGCGCTTTAGTGTTTATGGCTTAATTTTTATCGTTAGTTTTTAAGGCAAAATGTGTTCATTCTCTTTCTTCTGTCTCCACATGTCTGCTTCTAAGTATTCTATGCGTGTGCGTTGCCTAACATGCTCCTCTGCTCGTTTTACCAGCAATGTCACAACGTGACGACAGCACGCCGTCATGTCCGGGAAATAGAAAATGTACGGTACCGGTATTTTTCAGAACCATTATAGTACTATTTTTAATTCATTAGTACAGCTGTACTTTATTAATACCGGTATAATGTACAACTCTACTACCTTCTAAATACATTGTTCAACATAATGAGCCCTTTAGACATGAAATAACACCCTATAGCCATCTTTGAACTCTCTTGTTCCGATATAGTAATGCTTCCTGAGGCTGAGCCAATCAGCGGCCACGATACTGAACAGTGTGATCTGATTAGTTTGGTCTTATCGCGTGGCCAATACTACTGTAGTATTCATCTAGCCATTGATATGCCTGAAAAAGCCTAATGTAAAATATGCTTAAAGAAAAAACAAAACAAAATCTGCCATGTGGTGACGACTGTAACCCCTAAATAGCCACATGTGGCTCTTTAGCGCTGTCTGAGTGGCTCCCTGGAGCTTTTTCAAAAATGTATGAAAATGGAAAAAGTATATTGAATATTAAATGTATTTTTTGTTTTTAATATGGTTTCTGGAGGAGGACAAACATGACACAAATATTCCTAATTGTTAGAAAGCCCACTGTTTAATATGTTTGTGTTTCTGCTTCACTGATGAGTAGGACTGTGAATCTTTGGGTGTCCCACGATTCGATTCAATATCGATTCTTGGGGTCACGATTCGATTCAAAATCGATTTTTTTTTTTCAATTCAACACGATTCTCGATTCAAAAACGATTTTTTTCCCGATTCAAAACGATTCTTTATTCATTCAATACATAGGATTTCAGCAGGATCTACCCCAGTCTGCTGACATGCAAGCAGAGTAGTAGATTTTTGTAAAAAGCTTTTATAATTGTAAAGGACAATGTTTTATCAACTGATTGCAATAATGTAAATTTGTTTTAACTATTAAATAAACCAAAAATATGACTTATTTTATCTTTGTGAAAATATTGGACACAGTATGTTGTCAAGCTTATGAGATGTGATGCAAGTGTAAGCCACTGTGACACTATTGTTCTTTTTTTAAATTAAAAAAAAAATGTCTAATGATAATGTCAATGAGGGATTTTTAATCACTGCTATGTTGAAATTGTAACTAATAGTGATACTGTTGTTGATAATATTAATTTTTGTTTCACTACTTTTGGTTTGTTCTGTGTCGTGTTTGTGTCTCCTCTCAATTGCTCTGTTTATTGTAGTTCTGAGTGTTGCTGGGTCGGGTTTGGTTTTGGAATTGGATTGGATTGTAATGGTATTGCTGTGTATTTTTTTGTTGGATTGATTAATTAAAAAAATAAATAATAATTAAAAAAAAAATTTTTTTAATTAAAAAATTAAAAATAGATTTTTTTTAAATGAGAATCGATTCTGAATCGCACAACGTGAGAATCGCGATTCGAATTCGAATTGATTTTTTCCCACACCCCTACTGATGAGAGTATTTGGAGAGCGCTGTTCTGCGATGAGGTGGCGACTTGTCCAGGGTGTACCCCGCCTTCCGCCCGATTGTAGCTGAGATAGGCTCCAGCGCCCCCCGCGACCCTGAAGGGAATAAGCGGTAGAAAAATGGATGGATGGATGGATGTTTTGTCCCACTAATTTTGGCGGTCCTTGAACTTACCATAGTTGTGCGGACTGTGACGCAACAGTTTGTTTTTACATGTATAACTTTCTCCGACGGTGCCACAGAAAGACGTGTTTTATGCCAATCTTTCGTTGTCTCATTTTGTCCACCAAACGTGTGGCACAAACATGAGCTTTGTTGATGTTATTGCCTTTTTGGAGTGCTAATCAGCAGAGGTGTGGACTCGAGTCACGAATTTGATGACTTTAGACTCGACTTGACAAAATGTAAAGAGACTTGCAACTCGACTTAGACTTTAACATCAATGACTTGTGACTTCACTTGGACTTGAGCCTTTTGACTTGACATGACTTGCTACTTTCCCCAAAACCTAAAGCTTAAAAAGTTATTTGGGAGCGCTCTGTAGCTTTCATTTTGTACGTGTCTGTCTATCAGCGTGTGTGCTGCGTGTCAGCGTGTGTGCTCTCAGTACAACAGCCAATCAAATTAGATCTACGTTGTTTTCATCACACAGCATTGATCCAATGAAATTGCAGGACAACCAATGAACGAGTTGTCAAACAACGCGCCAGTGAGAAAGATTTATACCAAAGTTGGTTTCGTTCGGGTATAAAAACTACGACTTGGTCAAAGAATTGCCGTATGCAAATCACGCAGTTCGAATATTACAGACGGAGACGCAACAACTTCCAACTTCGTTCGACATTTGAAGTTGCACAAAGAAGGTTAAGTTTTGAATGTAAGATAACGTTTATTGGCTAAGTAACATGACTTTTATTTGCTGTGTAGTTAAATCAGTGAGGCTGTAAACTCACTGCTAACGTCATAACCATAGACATCTTATAAGTAGACACAGCATCGAGCGCTACTGCCTACTGGCGCAGACGAGACGCGGGGCCGCCATCTTGGAGTGGGGATCCGCTCCACTCAGTGCAATTCATTTGGCAGGAGCAATGAACTGTCAACGCATTTAATTCATTTTACCTCACTGAATACCACTCATTCTCACGGGCTTATTTGTCATACGTGTAGCTATGATAACGGACACATGTTTTATTATTCATAGTTTGCCTAACAGAAATAGAATATTATTATACGCTATAAATGACCAGATGTCCGAGATTAAAACTGGGAATATAATCCCAGAGAAGGGGGAAAAAAACGGTCAGATATTTTTAAATTGAAGAAACAATATGATTAGGTTATATATACATGCTACATAAACAATGTATGAATACATTAGATATCTATATATCTTATAGACCGTATCTCTGTTGCTGCAGCAGCAGAGAGTTTATTCTGTCGTGACACTTTGTATTGATATTTTGTATTACATTCTTCCCTTAAATGATCATGTTTACAGTGATTGTTATATTCGTATTTTTTATATATGTCGCTTTGGATAAAAGCGTCTGCCAAATACTTAAACATATATAAACACCTGAAAGTCTTTATATCAGCTAAAACCACCAATCTGTTTCACTGGATTCAGAATAAAACCAAATTCTGTTTTACCCAACAATATTAGTATTTGAATATTGTTACTTGAAGACTTATTCCTGGTTACAATTATACTGTTAAGAAAGTATTGTCTTATATTTTGCCTAAAATGAGAATGCATTATAATCAATGGCGGCTGGTGAATTTTGTTTTAGGTGGGGCAGAAAGTTTGTAAACCAAACCCCTGTAGGGGCGTCATCCTCCCCCAGAAGATGTATTTGTGATTTTCACAAACAAATATTGAAGATCTTTGCTCCTTCTCAACTCTGTGGTAATATTATTTTCATAAAATACAACCAATAGTACATTAATGTTAAATCTTACTTGTGAAAAGTAATCCCCCGATTCCTATTTTCAACAGTCCGCTCATTTGAGCAGGAAAACGCTGAACACCAGCCTGGCATCTTTGTTTTCTACCTGTCAACTATCAGTTTAGGCTGCTCGCCGGCTCCTCATCACCACTTCAAGATGCAAATTGCTCGCGTCACAGCAACCAATATTGCGTCTACTTATAAGATGTTTATGGTTGTAACGTCATTTCAAACATGGCAATATGTTGCGTCCACTGCAGTTTGCTACCTTATTCATACTTTTTGTCAAGTGATTTTTTTAAGCAGGGTTGCATGAGGTACCTACACTTAACGTTACATTAGTCAATGTATCACACACAGTAACGTAACGTTAGACGGTGGTCAGCAGCACCGCGTATTTTAGCCACCTACAAAAAGACAAACATAGTCAAATAAAGGTCAGTTAAAATATATACTATATTAAGAATATGTGTACATATTGCATAGGGCCCTGACATCTAAAAAGTACAACTCTGTTCATTGTTATGTTCATGTATTTGTTATGTTTTTCAAGTGTACGCACACATCAACACACATACAGTATGAGATGAGATCAATGAGATAAGGTAAGAACAGAATAGAAACTGCTGTGGAACTAGTTACAATGCAATATGCCATGGAAATACAATGTTAACACTTTTGTACAAATAAGTACAGTTGCACTTGTTTTTGCAAATGTGTTTATTCTGTAAAGGAATGAGTTAAATGTTTAAAATTGTTTAAACTATTAAAATGACTGGTTAATAGTGCTATTATGAATTGCAATGTCAGTACTATTTTCTTTCCTGCTATTTCAAATGCACTTGTTTTAATAAATAAATACAGCGGTTTAAAAGCATACACAATCTGTGTAAAAATATTAGTCTGTGGTCAAAAGGACTTGAAAGGACTCAAAACTCAAAATGCAGGACTTGTGACTTGACTTGAGACTTTCCAGTCTTGACTTTGGACTTGACTCGGGACTTGCCTGTCTTGACTCTGGACTTGACTCGAGACTTGAGGGCAAAGACTTGAGACTTACTTGTGACTTGCAAAGCAATGACTTGGTCCCACCTCTGCTAATCAGGCATAATTGGTCAGTGCATGACTGCAAGCTAATCGATGCTAACATGCTATTTAGGCCAGCTGTTTGTACATATTGCATCATTATGCCTTGTTTGTAAGTATTTTTTAGCTAATTTAATCTCCTTTACTTATGTCCTTTGTGTATTTAATTTATATTTTCATGTCTTATGACACATTATCTGGATGTAATATTGGTTGAATTTCTGATAGTTGTTTGTGTACAATTTTGTTAGAGACCACAGCAAACGTTACCCAGCTTTGGCCATTCTAAGCCAGTAATTTCCAGGAGTTATCTCACCCTCTGAGAAGCCTCCGTTTTACTAATGTTGTAAAAATGTGTAGAATGAATATAACATTTCTGTCAACGAAGATTTGCGTCAGACTGCAACACAGTCATTTTGATAGTATTTTAATGTAACTAATATATACACTTACATGTTGCATTCATTATAAGACTTACATAAGGCGTTTAATTTTTTGCGGCTCCAAACAGATTTTTTTTTTGTGTATTTTTGGTCCAAAATGGCTCTTTCAAAATTTTGGGTTGCTGATTCTTGCCCTAATCCAATACAGCCCAAAGTTCTTCACATAGCAGGAACCTCTTGAATAGTTTACAGTGTCAGGATGAAGTAATCGTGTGCTTGAATCCATAATTACAGAGAATAAAAGCTCAATACACTAGAGTAAGTAAAATCTTGAAGGATAAAATTGACAATGAAAATGATAAAACAAGTTAATAGAATAGACATGATGGCCATAATCACAAATTATTATTTGTGTAACACATTATTATTCATATTATTATTAATATTGGCTCTAAATATAAATGGGTGAATGTAATGACAAAAAAGGCAGATTTAAGGGCAGCACAGTGGCGCAATGGTTAGCGCTCGTGCCTCACATTGAGAAGGTCCTGGTTTCATGCGTGCGATCTCTCCGTGTACTCCGGCTTCCTCCCACCACCAAAGACATGCACCTGGGGATAGACTGTTTGGCACCAATATATTGGCCATAGTGTGTGAATGTTATTGTGACTCTTGTCTGTCTATCTGTTTTGGCCCTGCGATTAGGTGGCAACTTGTCCAGGGTGTACCCTGCCCTCCGCCCGAGTGCAGAGAGGGACAAGCGATAGAAAATGGATGGATTGATGGATGGATGACCTCTAAATTGCCTTTTACTCTAATTAAACTACTACGGGCATTAGTATGCCCTATTTAAAATACAACTGATAATAAGTATTGTCTATGAGCGAAACACATTTTATTGCGGCAGGTTAATAAATATCTACTTTATATCACTTTGTACTAGTGTTTGTCATGGCCCCTTGTCTAGGTCATGTTTGTGATGTTTAGTTTGGTCATATCTCTTCAGTTTAGTGTTCAGTTCCGTTCTTATGCTCCCTTCTTTGCCATGGACACCAAATGCTTGCACCTGCCTCTGGTTAGTGGTCAGGACGCTCACCTGCTCCTGATCACTAATCAGAGAGCTATATATATGTCTAATTTTGAGAGTGTGGCTAGTCTTCTCTCTTTTTTTCTTTTAGTCACTCACCATCTTTTTTATTTCCTTCTACCAGACATTTTTCCCTGAGCACATGGTTGCATGGTGCCAGGAAACCAGTCGTCCGATCCCACCATCGCAGCTCCTGCAGGTGCATATTGCAAACACACACACACACACACACACACACACACACACACACACACACACACACACACACACACACACACATCCCCACCCCCCCACACACACACTGTACCAAATATGCTGTCTGTCAGCCTCTACTTCTCTTCCCGCACACACACACACGCATTATGTACACACTCATTCATTACAGTCTACCTGCAAGTCAAAAACACACACTGCACAATCAAGCTGACATACCTCGCCCCTGACCTAGAGACAGTGTGTCTCGTCAATGCCTGCTGTAATAACTACCATTGATCCCCTGTTGACACATGACTGTCTCGGCACACGCAACACGGGCCGCACATGTGTGACAGATGGAATTAAGCAGTCAGAAATAGTCCCTACACACCATACCAGCCTAGCGTGTGTTTGCACTGTGCAAACTGGCTTGTGGCTCCAATGCTTACAGTGTATGCCTGGCACAACACCATGTTCCGGTATTCAAAATATATGGAACGGACAAAAAAACAACATTCCTTTGTGAATTTGGAAAGCTTTAGTCGTAATGGGATGAGGTAGTCCTGCTCTTTCCTTTACCGTGAAATGGAGCTGTCAGAGTACGAACCACAAGTGGAAACCATCCGTTCAGCCACGCCACTCACAGAAAGCTTTTAAGTCCCCTACTAATCATATTGACGTTCCGCTCTGTTATGCTTCATGAAGACTGCGCCATAAAAGACAAGTCCGTGTGGTGAGCCAGAGTTGTGTCAGGAATTCTCACTGCCTTGACTTTTCCGAAACACAGCACCGTTGCAGTGGTAGCCTCATCCAAAGTGGACATTTCCTCGCTCAAGCAGGTGTTTGTAATATTTGCCATGATACACAGGCTGCATGTCAACACATAGCGGCAATAACACATCTTATTTATGAACTTTGCATGTGAAGGTGCCCCTTTGAAACTTTTGAGGTGGACTGTAGGTATTTTCCAAAATACTGGCAGACATTTTGCTTTAAACATTAAAGAGTCTTCTGGAACAGTTTGCCTTCCAGCAACATGTCATTGAATCCAAATCAGCTCTAATAACATCCACAGTGTCATTTTTTCCCCTTTTGGAAACATGGAGACAGAATACTTCTGACAACTACAAGACATTTGAAGCTGAAAAATTCCCAGTAGGGGTATTTTTGTAAAGTTTATATTTTTAAAATATACATGAATTCTGTCTGACACCATTTATTGATTCGGTCAGTGCTGACAGAGAGCTTGGAGGTGTCAGATGTTGGCAAAGCTGTACCCCAGGGACCAAGATGCTTTAGAGGACATCAGAGAGTGAATACATTTGTATATCAGGGCTATTCAACTGACGGCCCGGGGTCCAAATCTGGCCCGAGTTGAGTTAAAAACTTGGGGGACAAACATTTTTGCAGCAAATTCCTATAAAGACTATCGTGTTCCTGTGTAAATACATTGACAGATTCTTGCATTGACATTTACCATTGCTAGCAAACATAGAACACCGGCGTCCAAACTTGTGATTTACATAACTGGGGCGTTCCTCAAGGCACAGATTTAAGTCCTCTCCTTTTTGCCAGTTAAACATTTTCCTCATAATGTGATTTATGTAACTAAGGTGTTACCGTTTCTTGTTTCATCCAGATGCAGTCAGTAGTCCTTGTTCAACTTTTTTACTTTTACAAGTGGTTTTCCACAACTTTCCATTTTAGGTCCTCTCTTTTTCATCACTTGTGCTATTCAACTGGCGACCCGTGAGTTCAGTCCAAAAAATGTGTGTGAGACTTACATTTTTACAGAATATTCTTAAAAACAGCAAAGTACTCCTGTAACTCTGACAAAATAAATAGACCAAAATCAGATTTCCACTGTATAGGTCCGTTGGTTCTCCGGAATATACAAAATAAGACTAATATTGAAGGGAGAAGTCCAGCCCCATGGTCCTTAGCTTTCTGAAAATGTGGCCCCCAAAACAATTTAGTTAAATATCTGTGTTCTATGTGCACCAATGTCCTGCTTTAACCTCTATTTCCTCTCTTCAGAACTTCCTAGCAACCAGTAGTTGTCCTGAAATCCAGGGTTATCTGTATGTGAAGGAGGTGGGCCGAAAGTCGTGGAAGAAAGTTTACATGTTCCTGCGGCGCTCAGGACTCTACTGTTCTACAAAAGGAACCTCAAAGGTAACTCAGAATTAAGTTTGTTGTATTTTACTCTGTAATTGTGCTATAATAACACATCAATGTCACTGAAGAATGGCAGAGTAGATCATATTTTCGCATAATAGCAATGCTAAGCATATTTCTGCTTCTGCTGTCTTTTGTGTGTAACTTCAGGCGATTTCAGTCACTGTCATCATCTGACAAATTAATTATTTGTGTCTCCAGGAGCCCAGACATCTCCATTTCCTAGCAGACCTTGAAGACAGTAACATCTTCACTGTCATCACAGGCAAAAAGCAGCACGGTGCACCCAAAGACTACGAGTTCTGTATCAAGGTGAGTGTCAGATAACAGAGTGAAGCTCGAGTGAAATATCATAAGCAGCGGGAAAGATAACCTTTAGTTGAACTCCTGCTCTCACGAGAGGCCTTTGCCATGCATACATTTATTAGATACTGCAGCGGATGACCCTTATTTCAAAATTATTTTAATTACCTTTCTACTACATCACACATTGAGATGTTATTTTTTCAAAGAATGAAATTCTGTGTTAACTCTGTTTATGTTGCTCCGCAGCCCAACAAATGCAGAGGGGAGTTAAAGGATTTAAGAATTCTGTGCGCTGAAGATGAACAAGGCAGGACATGTTGGATGACCGCGTTTAGATTGTTTAAGGTACAAACATTACATTGATATATTTTTCCTGTAAGACTCAGTTGGTTGGAGAACAAAGACCAAACCATGAAGACAGAACAATTATTTATATCTACCGTATTTTTCGGACTATAAATCGCTCCGGAGTATATGTCGCACTGGCCTAAAATGCACAATAAAGAAGGAAAAAAACATATATACGTCGCACTGGAGTATAAGTCGCATTTTTTTGGGAAATGTATTTGATAAAATCCAACACCAAGAATAGACATTTGAAAGGCAATTTAAAAAAAAGAATAGTGAACAACAGGCTGAATAAGTGTACGCCTGGAATGTGCCTGGTATGTTAACGCAACACATCATGGCAAGAGTCATTCAAATAACTATAACATACAGAAAATGCTGTACGTTTACCAAACAATCTGTCACTCCCGATCGCTAAATCCGATGAAATCTTCCTCCCCGGTGTCGCCTCTGGTATGTCCTTTCTTTCTGCTGCTCGATCGCCGTTCTCTGCTGCATATTTCACTACGTCCAGCTTGTAATCTGCAGTATATGATTTCCTTTTCAGTGCCATTTTTGTTCAGTCCTTCTCAGTTTTTATAAGTTACCGCCAATGTTGATGTGATCCATTTTAATAGCTGCGGCAGTAGCATACAGCATATAGCAGTTAGCATCCCATGACCCACAATGCACTTCTGCCATGACCCTCCCCCGCCGAATTCTTATTGGTTGACGTGTGTGTGACGATTGCTGCCATTTGCTTCGTCTCTTACGCGAATGAGATAAATACTATTATTTTATATTTTACGGTAATGTGTTAATAATTTCACACATAAATCGCTCCAGAGTATACGTCGCACCCACAGCCAAACTATGGAAAAAACTGCGATTTATAATCCAAAAAATAAGGTTGTTTGAGTTACCAAACAAATTACAGTTGTAGCTCAATTTACAAGCTTAATTGGTTCGGTGGCGTAGATCTTTAATCAAAACACTTTGTCTCCCTTTTAAATTAATTACAATTAATTTAATTGTTGCTTGCCCACTCATCCCCTGAAACAGCACAATTTTAACATGTAACATGCCTTTAAAAAATAAACTATTAGACAAGGAATATTGTATATAAAACAATACAATATAATGTACTAATAACTACAGTAGTTTTATGAAGTAATGTAATAATAATGTACAGCATTTATCAAACATGACTTCTACTGCACTGTATCTCCTTCTAGCTGCTTCGCTGTCAAACCATCAGTAGCTTGTTCATATTTTCATGGATAAATGTCCACCATTTAGATATTTTTTAACATTCTTTGTTGGCATTTGACTCATTCTGTTTCAGTGTGGTGCAGACTAGCAGTGATACGCTCGAATTGCTTTGCCAAGTTAGCGACACGCTGACATGTCTTTGATGATTTATTTCTTTAATTTAATGAAATAATCCATTTCTTCATTTCAGCACTGTCCTTCATACTCCCTTTCTTCCTTCGCATGGTTGGAAAACAAAGTTATGTCAATCTCTAGCTATGAACTAATGCTAGCGAGTAAGACCAGATGTTTTGGTCAGATCTTAAGTGGTTCTCTGTGTCATTGGCTTCACCAGCTATTGTTGGGGAATTTTTGCTTACAACTTCAAGCATAACAATTTGTTGAGAGACAGCGCTTATCTCAAAACAGCTGTATTTGCTTAAGACCGTAATTAAAAATGGTACTCAAACATAAAAATATGTCATATCTATGTACAGGATTGCCACATTTACCGATACGTTAATATGTGTTGAAATGAAAAACCAATGTATTACCCCATGCATTGAAACAAAGCCTTAACCACAAGTAAATGTGTTAATTTACTAGGGCTGTAAAACCATTACAAATTGTAATCCAATTAATCACATGGTTGCTGTACATTACATTCGATGAATCACAATTGTATTCATTTGTAATCTACAGTATATTAATCATGTTTTATTTGCACAAGAAAAAACATTCAAGAAAGAAGGAAATATATAAGCACCTACCATGTTTATTCATCGTCTTTAACATTATTTTCATTTATCCACATTAATGTTCTGAGATTTTGAGTCATTTTACAAAGCAGATGGGTTAATTGCGTCCAAATTTTTAATTGGATTCATAATAATGATGGATTAATCAGCATAAACTTGACAACAATTTGAAGGACATTGGAGAGAAAGATCTGTAAAAGATATATGTGCTGATTTTTCTACCCCTCCTATTTTATCCGAAATGTTGCTCACAATGATACGATTTCTGTAGTGACATAAGAACACTGTAACAGAAAACTCTGTTGTGTTCCATGAATTTGGGCTTTAAAAAAAGATGTCTGCATATTGTTCCTCTTTGCCATGCACTCATCGAGTAGGACTTATGTTTTCTTTTCTTCACAGTACGGGATTATATTGTACCAAAATTACAAGATTCCCCAGCAAAGAAAAACCCTGCTTTCACACTTCTCAGCACCCGTGGTATGTTTCTCTCATTACAGGAACAGCTAAAGCTTTCTAAGTCTGACATCTATAAACTCTTAAGACTTAATACCATTACTTTGAAATGCTGACAAGTCTGTTTAGCATGTTCGCACCGGGACACTCCTTATTTTGATTCTAACGTCTACCCCCTCCCTTAATAGCGAAGTGTGTCTGAGAACTCCCTCGTGGCAATGGATTTTTCGGGAACAATAGGCCGGGTAATCGACAACCCTGTGGAAGCTCAGAGCGCCGCCATGGAGGAGGGACATGCGTGGAGGGTGAGTTTCATCATTAATTTTTAAAATAACTAAATTAGTGTGGACTGACTTATCGGTTTAACAATTATTAAATTGAACTATAAAATACAGTGGTACCTCGGTTTTTGTTAGTAATCCATTCCAAAAGGTTGGATGAAAACTAATGTGTATAAAACCTAAAGCAATTCTTCTAGTAATAAAAATAAAGTAAATCAAATTAATACAAAAATATTGACACATTTTATAAATAATAATTAAAGTTCAGCATGCAGAATTAATATAAAATAAGTTTCAATGACAAATGAAATGTATTAATGAAAATTTCACATCACTTTTATCTTGATGGCGAAAATGACAATGAGAAGATAGGAAGGAGAAAAAGGGAGAGCCAGGCAGACGCCACCTTTTTAAAAAAAATAAAATAAAAAAAATAAAAAATCAAAGCTCTTGCCCTTTTTTGGCGCCATGGTGGATTATGTTGCAGTCGTAGTCAATAAAAAAAGCGCGGATTGAGTTTTGGGAATCTTTGTTTGGGCACTGGATTCCGCAGACTGATACACCGCCAAATAGACTTGTTTTAAACATTATTTTAATGTGCATCTGTACCTAAGTTAGGAATATTCAATCTAAAGATTCTAAAACAATCCATAGAACGTAAGACAAGGAACAATAGCGGACAAGAGAAAGTTGAATTGTGCCACTAAATACAAAGTTGGATGTATACTGACAAAAGAACAATTAAAGAGATATGAAAGAGGAAAAGTAAAAAAAAAAAAGTGATACATGATAATTGCCAGAATGATTGTTATGTAGTTTTGCTATTATTGATGGATAAACCCGCCTTCCGCCCGAATGTAGCTGAAATAGGCTCCAGAATCCCCTGCAACCCCGAAAGGGACAAGCGGTAGAAAATGGATGGATGGATGTAAGGCAATAAGTGTAAGGCACACTCACTACCTGCATCAAAGTTGCACAGATACTGTTAGTTTTTTATAATCGTCTTCTGCCATCTGCTGGATACATTTTTTTAATACATTTTACTTCCATTCCCCACTGTGACTATAATTTGTCTATAAAATTGTTGTAACTATACCTCTGCATAACATTTTAGGTTTATTAACATTAAAGGAAACAACACGCAGGTCTTTCTTCACCTTCCACCGTGGTTACAGTGAAGCCAAGTGCTACATATGCTTCATCATATTCTGGTTCGGCAAAAAAAGCTTGTTCGCCAAGGTCATACGTGCCCCCCCTGGCATCACACCACGCCCTCCCAGGGGGGCCCGCCCCACTATTTGAGAAGGGCTGAAAAGCATCATGGAATATTGAACAATATTAAACAACAGATCTGCATTCATTACATACAAAGTTATTATACAATATCCATAAGAGTACAATTGTTTACAGAAAAATTAAAGTACCAACAAAAAAGTAAAAATTATTTGCATGCAATCAAGTTGGTAACCAAACATTTTCACAAAAGAAAAGACAATTAGATGTATTTTTGTGTAATAGGTCTTAATCTTTTACGAAAGGTGACTGAATATATTCCCCAAACAAAAAGTTTGCAAAATTAGGCAAATATATATATGCATATATAATTTTGGTTAGTGAATAGTTGTGCGGAAAGGAATACTGTACTATGTACTGTTTATATACACATACATACACACACATACTGTATATACTAGAGTTGTATGGTATACCTTTACTAAAAAAGTACTGTGGCACTAATGAATTGAAATAGGTACTATGCTGCCTCTGAAAAATACTGTACTTTTTATTAAATTTGTTTACGGACAAGACGGCACGCCGTCCTCATGTTGCTTGTAATACGAGCAAAGCACATGTAAGTCAAAGCATTCGCACAGACCATTACAAGCAGACACGGTGTGGAGACAGGAAAGGTAGAATAAACATATTTTGGCCTAAAAAACTAACGATAGTGTTAAAGATATAAAAACTTAAGCGCCGTTCTGCAAGCGGTGCAAACATAGCTTCATTCCCAATCGGCAGTTTTTTTAATCTACTTCTACCTCACTAATCCTCGCCTCCATGGCGACAAATAAACTACATTTCTTAAGAGGATGAGGAGTAGCTAAACATGCTTCACTAAACACCGTAATAGGATACAATAAGCTAACCACTAACAGCAAGCTAACACTCCTGAACGTAAACAAATGCCAGGGGTGGATCTACACAGACATCGACTGTAACGATACCAAGTACAAGAGCCATACATAGTCGATAGTACTACAATGATTACATCCATTATGTTAATATCATAAATTATTTTGTCATTTTTGTATTGTTTATAAACTCAGGAAATATGTCGACAAAGTAGGACTTTAAATATGACCAATGTATGACTTGGTATTGGATTGATACCAAAATGTGTAGTATCACTACACATAAAACTAATTTAAGTATCCAAACAGAATAAAAAGTGCCTATTACATTTTAACAGAACATGTTACAACAGGAAGCAACCAGATCCATCCATCCATCTATTTTCTACCACTTGTCCCCCTTAATTTAGACAAAATAATAGAATGGGAAATGACACAATATGTTACTGCATCATCAGCAGCTAATTTAGGAGCCTTTGTTTGCTTACTTACTACTAAAAGAGAAGTTGTCTAGTATGTTCACTATCTTATTTAATGCCAAAATTCTTCTTTTATTGCAATAAGGAACACTTTTTTTTTAATGTATCATAAGATTTTTATTTAAAATAAAGCAAATACAGTATATTTAAAATAAAGTAAAACAAAATATGACTATTTATTTATTTATAAAAAATTTTAAATATATACTATTATTAATTTTAAGTATCAAAATACATTTTGGAACCGGTACCAAAATATTTGTATCGGAACAACCCTAGTATAAACATATCTTATCTACAGACACACATTTATGTACACATGGCATACGTGTATTAGCAAACGTGCAATGGTTGACCGTACGGTAACCAAGACAGATTTTTTTATGAATAATTATTCAGCTAAGTTAGAAGATGCCGGTTCAAAAATTTATTGTGTTGAATCTCAATAGATTGTGGAACAGTGCCTAATTTTGTGGCTGGTAAATGTTTGTTGACATTTGACTTATCAAGGGATTTAAATAAGGGTCACTGTCATATGCTGTATGATCACGTTCAAGGTGTTATTATTATTTTGAGTTGTGCAATGGTTGCTCATATCAAATCATAAGCTAATATTGTCGGTTTTTGTGACATTTTTATCCTAGAAGAGGAATCATCGAATGAACATCTTGGGCTCCCACAGTCCACTGCATCACTCCTCACTAAACTCTGGTAAATATGAAGGTGAACAAAGTACATTTTTCACCAAGTTTATCTTCTAAATAATTTCTTCCCCTCTAATATTGTTGTCAGTCATCCACCTCGCCCAGCTGTGGTTCCACGGCAGAATAACCAGAGAAGAATCCCATCGCATTATCCACCAACAGGGTCAAGTAGACGGGTAATTGAACACAACACAAATACAATGAAAACTCCAGAGTGTCTTTTTGACCTTCTCTTTTCTTCCAACAGTCTGTTTCTGCTACGAGTCAGTCAGAGTAACCCGAAGGCTTTTGTGCTTACTTTGTGCCATCACCAGAAAATGAAACATTTCCAGATTCTACCGGTAAGTTTTTTAAATGAAATATTTTTGTCCCTCAAGTGCTGAGTGGTGCTTTTGTCAACTCCTTACTGTTATCAACGCAAGATAGCAGGAAACAGAAGATGTGACTTAAGCAATGCTTTCCACATCGGCTAATTACCGATCAGGCTTATTTTTCCACAAAGGTGTGTGTCGGCATGATCAATGTTCCCTTCTTACCGTCCATTGTAACAGGATGTGACAATTCCCTGTCGACCAATCAACAGTGTTTCTGCATAAGCCAAACATATCTCCTTACTGTGACCCAACGCAAGCGTGCTGAAAAGCATAGCGGTACAGGTCAGGACCCTTGACCATGGAAATGCCAAACCAAACTAAATCGAACCGTACTGACGTTATTTAGGTTGTTTTTTTAGCAAAACTTGAACATTTATGTTCAAGTTCTGACTGTTGCAGAATTTAGGGATGTTTCAGTCAGGAAAGTTCTGTAAAATACAACAATTGTTTTATAAATAAATATAAAAGTGTATAATCACCCTTTTGTCTCAATCAAAATAATATTCATCTGTAAATCGCTGTTAAAGTAGATGCATATATTATTCAATTTTAAAAAGTTATGTATATAATCATAAAGACAAAGTCAAATGTAAATTACTAAAAATATTGTAGTTTTCAATTTATATCTACAGTCTGCATATGACTAAATAAAATGTTAATTTTAATTAGTTTTGTACCTGAAAAAATAAACTCTGAAACTGAAAAATCTAATTTTTCAGGTAATAAAATAATTAGCTGTTAATTTTCATTTTTTACCTTTATATATTTGAACTTTTTTTTCCCCCAGAGTCAAAACTCTTTTTTTTACAGTTTCACTTTTTTTTCAGGTTCAAATCTTTCTTTTTTTCCCAGAGTCAGGCTTTTGGCCCAAATTTAACGTGGGGGCGTGGCATCAACTGAGAGGGGCGTGGCTCCATGACAGACAGCTTAGCAAAAACATTGCGTCTATCGTTTGGGACTTCTTTACTATTTTAGAGTAAGACATATGCATGCCATTTGCACCAAATCTTGTGCGAACAAGGAAAAAAAAATCACCCTTCATCAGCCATTTAAAACACCAGTTTAGCTGTGACAGTGTTTTAAAAACCTATGAAGACGCCTGGCAGAGAAAGGTGTGCACTAATTACGCTGAAATCTAAATTGAAAAGATAATTGATTCAAATCAGTTAATCGGTTATTGGTATCGTTCTTGAGAAGCAGGAAGTCATCTGTATTTGCTCTTTTATCCCATGTTTTTTTTGTAATAGTATTTTTAAAATGTGCGGTGGGCCATTAAAAACTTTGCTGCGGGCTTTAAATGGCCCTCAGGCCGCACTTTGGACACCCCTGGCTAGGGATGCAAGCATAAGCGTTATTGACGATAACCACTGTAAAACTCCCGATAGTTTGTATTACCATTTTGAATTCAAATGATCGAAAAACTGTGATTGATAACTGCACTTTGGTAACTCACTGACTGACTGGTGCCAGCTCGCGAGCTTAAATGTTAACATGAAAACAAGAAACATTAACGTCTTCCACCATTAAGAAACGACATACCACAATGTAAATATTTTCCTTTCTTTTATTTGTAATTGGATTTGTGTATGTTTTGTAACTGGATCTGTGTATTATTATTTTACTTTGAACTTTTGAAAAGGACCTCAGGCAGACTAGGCTGGCATTTGTGTGTCGGCTAATGGGGATCCTCAATAAACGATAAACTTAAATGAACACATTGCTGTCTGAGCATTGAACCTAAAAGCTGTTCTCTCTTAGAACAGAGTGATCATTCTATACTCAGAGGAATCTAAGATGCAGGTGTTTTACGGTGTGTTCAAGGACCGCTGAATAAAGTAGGATGCAACAACGCCCGCTAGATATAATAACTAATATTAATAGATTGTATTTCTTTCGCACTTTTTATTTAGATAAATCTTAAAGTGCTACAGGACAAACCAATATTTAAACCCATAAAAACGTATCTAATGAAACCATTAAAATACTCAGACTAATACACTAATAATGAAGCATAAGAAACACAGAACATGTAAAATAGTGGGTTTTCTAATAGTTTGTCTATTTTATCTGATAAAAAATAACCTGGTCAAAATATTTCGGTGTGTATATAAGTACTTTTTGATCACATTCAACAATAGCGCTGTTATAATGATAACTGATATGAAATGTTGCTAACATTACATCCCAACCCGTACACCTTGGACTGCTGTCTTGCATTACATTTTCAGAAATTCCTCAACTGTACATTCTGAAGAATCTACTGAGAATTGCAACTAGTTGTTAGTCACATGATGCGCGTGCACCATTACTGATTTGCACAGTGGAACAAAGATAAAGACTGACATATTTTTCTCTTCCATTCTTAACGCCCTCAGTTTGAGGAGGACGGCCAAGCCTTCTTCAGCCTTGACGACGGTGCCACCAAATTCACCGACCTGATCCAGTTGGTGGAGTTCTATCAGCTCAACAGAGGAGTCCTGCCTTGTAAACTCAAACACCCATGCACCGTCGTGGCCTTATGACACCTTCGGATCACCTGGCCCCCCCGCCCCCTTCACTTGACCTGACTCTGACCCAGAACAGAACGAATGTTAATATTGGTCGATTTTTTTTTTTAAGAAGCTGACGAATTGACTCATGTTTCATTGCTGTTGGGTTTTTTTTTATATTGTGAAGAGTCGGCCAGATACTGCTGATTTATTGGATTCTTTTTGGGGTGCTGTGGATGTTGTGAAGACCAACGCACACGCCGGTCAAGACAGGGGATGGCAGTGAACACGGCCATTTGTGTTGTCATTAAGCTCGGACTCACTGACCCTCCAAGGTTTTTAATCTTGCAGACGATGAATTCTGGCACGGACCACTCTGCTGTCTCAGAACCGGAGTCTTGTTGGAACTTCTCTCCACTTCTTCTCCTGCGTTGATTGTCGCTTAGTTTTGCACTCATCCAAATGGGCGTGGCCTTTCCAAGGGGTGCTGGACTTCTCTGTCGATGGATTGCTTTTTACTGTGAGATGTACGCCACCGCCCTCTAGTGTCTGAGGCGTGTAAAGACACAACTAAACTCAAAACGCTGGCGCGTGTGAATCCTTTGTTGAAGTATGGAGAAGTCCCCGAATGGTTTGAGAGGACGTGGTTTATTGAACACTTTGGGGGGGAAACAAATATTTTTTTATCAGCAGACATTACAGAATATGTTTTGTCTTCAAGCGTTTTCTTTCGGAGCCACCGGTTTGCTGACTATGTTTGACTCTTCCAGTTCCAGTTCTTCACACTGCCATACTGTTTTTCAGAATGATGTAAGAAATAAAATTAAATTTATTTTTCAGTTGTGGGCAAACTAGTGATAATATGTCTGGGAATCACATGATACAGAAAGCCAGGTGTAATAATATATAATATAATGCTGGTCAGGAGATAAACCAATCAGAGATGCCTTAGAACTTGCTGGATTCTGGATGGTCTTGTCCACGTCGCTCTTTAACAAGGTGCTGTTAGACAACTAAATAAATTAGTTTGCGTTTCCTGACACACTTTAATGTTTAGCTCAAATAATGTACACCAGGGTGTTTCATCTGGCCCGAGTTCAGTTCAAAACTTGGGAGACAAACGTTGTTGCAGCAAATTCCTAAAAAAGCTAAAGTGCTCCTGTTGTATAGAAGGACTTGGACCACTGTAAACACATTGGCAGATTCTTGCATTCATTTTTTAACCTTAAACTTTTGATTTGCATAACTGAGGCGTTCTTCAAGGCACCCCTAGAAGTCCTCTCCTCTTTGGCAGTTACACTTGGTTTCCCATATTGTGATTTACAGTCAGTAAGGTGTTGCTGCAGCTTGTTTACTTCAGATACAATCAGATGTTATTTGTCCAACCTCTTTAGATATACAAGTAATGTTCCTCAAGGTTCCATTTTAGGTCTTTTTTTTTTCACCCACTTGGGCTGCAAATTCAACTCAAAAAAATGTTTGCAGCAGATGTTAAAAATGCAGTCGTAGATGATATTTGTCTAGCTTTTTTTTTTTTGCAGAAGGTCCTTTAAAAACAGCAGAATGCTCCTTTAACTCTGACAAAATAAATACACCAGAATCAAATGTCAACTGTAGGCAACGTTGGGTCTCCAGTCTCTGGAATATACAAAATAAGTAGTGAAGGGAAGAGTCTGGCCCCCCAGTCCTTAGCTTTCTGGAAATGTGGCCCTTGAAACAATTTAGTTCAATATTCCTGGTGTACCCCCTTTGTCTATTGGACACACAACCTGCGAAATGAACATGATACATCTATTTTGTGGTCGTTTTCAGTCATAATTACACTTTGGAGGTCATTTAGGATGCTGGGGTTTCAACTCAAAAGTGTCCCTAATAATGTTGTCCCATGCCCAATTGTTTACTATTAATATGGTACACAAAGAAACAGAGAATAAAATGCCAAGTGGATCACTTCATCTTAGCTGGCATTACCAGTGTAGAAATATGATATACTAAAATGTGACATGCCAACAGTCCTAATTTATGTAAATGTTATGGTCAAAATATTAGGAACAGGTCTCAGTACCAGACGGATGTATCTGAAAATGTGAGTTTAAACAGGATTACTTGGAAATATTTGGATTGATTCCCAGGGGATGGGACAAATGCAGAGGACACATTTCACCACATCTAGTGTGTGTGTGACAATCATTGGTACTTTAATCTTAATCTTAATTATGTTTATTTTGCCAAGTCTTTATTAATTAGTGAAGGAAGCCTCAGTGGCCTTTAGATAAGGTGGGGAATTTGGTTCTGTTTGTTTTGTTTTTTCAACACGGACGTCTCCACTTCTAGAAAGTAGATATAAAAAAATGTTTGATATTTTTTGCAATTTTTGCTAATTTGTGTTCACCTTTAACATTAACCGTCCCATTTATTTTAATGCAATAGCCCCTCTTTTGTCACATAAACAGTTTTTGATTTGTTTAGGTGTCTCCTGGAATGCAAATTTAACAGCCACCTCTTGATTTAGCAGCAGGTTGTCTTATTGAGCAAATGCGATGCAGTATAGCCACACTACATTGACACTGTGTATGGTCACCATTATTTATCTAAAATGCAATGAGTTTTTCATCAGTACTGTTTCATCAAAAATGTTTGTATTTATCTGGATGTGACTACTTGAAAATCTTATTATTTTTGTTTTCGTCAGCGCTGTTCTGTACTGTTATTTTTATGTCAATACCACAAAATGATTGACCAGTCTGAGTTATTCTCATGATTATTGCAGTGAGATTGCATCTATTGATTATTATATCATATCTTTATTGTTTTAATGAAGCCTTGAAAATGGGAAAAACTTACATGAAATGACATTCTTAAAAAAAAAAAAAAAGCAAAAAAAAAAGCACAGCGATTCATGTTTGTCATTTGAGTGTGGAACATCACATATTGTTTATTTAATACATTGAATATATGCTTATTTTTCTTAGATGTACAAACAAAGAACTTTTAATGCTAAGAGGCCTCCTTTTTTGAGTTTGAGTTTATTTTTATTTCGAACATGCAAGCATACAACATGATACATCAAAGGTCGTATATTTTTTGTTCTTAGTGTTGACGCCTGACCGTATGTTGGGGAAAGCAGGAAGGATGTTTTTCGAGCACTTTGTGGATGTGAGTGTAAAATAGCCTACAGTCACCATTCTGTGGTTAAGAGTGTTTTTCCAACATGACATATTCCAGGATGTTGCTTTTGTGGCTCAATGGTCGGACACACAAAACTATTTGGAGAACGTTTTTATAACCGTAGATTCTGCAGCTGAGAGGCTTCAGAATGATTAGACCAGGGGTGTCAAACTCATTTTCATTGAGGGCCACATCGCAGTAATGGCTGCTTTCAGAGGGCCGCGTTTTTAAAATGAATTTACATTATGCATGCGGGTAATAACCTGCGATTAATCATGATTCATCGAAATGCATATGCATTTGATTATTACAGTATATATTTTTTTATGTATAACTTGGTTTAAAACCATAAATAAAGGTGACAAGCAGATATTTAACTATTTGTTTTTATCACACAAAATAGTTTTGCAATATAGTACCGTATTTTTCGGACTATAAGTAGCATTTTTTTTTCATAGTTTGCCGGGGGTGCAACTTATACTCAGGAGCGACTTATGTGTGAAATTATTAACACCTTACCGTAAAATATCAAATAATATTATTTAGCTCATTCACGTAAGAGACTAGACGTATAAGATTTCATCGGATTTAGCGATTAGGAGTGACAGATTGTTTGGTAAACGTATAGCATGTTCTATATGTTATAGTTATTTGAATGACTCTTACCATAATATGTTACGTTAACAAACCAGGCACGTTCTCAGTTGGTTATTTATGCGTCATGTAACGTACACTTATTCAGCCAGTTGTTCACTATGCTTTATTTATTTATTTTAAATTACCTTTCAAATGTCTATTCTTGGTGTTGGGTTTTATCAAATAAATTTCCCCCCAAAAATGCGACTTATACTGCAGTGCGACTTATATGTTTTTTTCCTTCTTTATTATGCATTTTCGGCCGGTGCGACTTATACTCCGGAGCGACTTATAGTCCGAAAAATACGGTATATAATAATATAAATGGCATGATCAGATAATTTTAAAATATGCATTTTTTTCTGTCAAAATTGAAAGAACGAATGCATTTAGTAAAAAAAAATTTTTTTTAATTCCCAGGCTTTTGCGGGCCACATAGAATGGTGTGGAGGGCCAGAACTGGCCCCCGGGCCTTGAGTTTGACACCTGTGGATTAGACAAATGCTCAGTGATTTGATAGCAATTAGCTGCCAAGCACTCTGATTGTCAGTTATAGAATCATACTTAGAAACTATCGTGTGTGTGTGTGTGTGTGTGTGTGTGTGTGTGTGTGTGTGTGTGTGTGTGTGTGTGTGTGTGTGTGTGTGTGTGTGTGTGTGTGTGTGTGTGTGTGTGTGTGTGTGTGTGTGTGTGTGTGTGTGTGTGTGTGCAGAGAGCTGGGTTGCAATCACATGTGGCTTCTTTATTATTATTATATATACACTGTGTATATATATATATATATATATATATATATATATAATAACAATTTCATCATTGTATTTGACAGGGAAGCCAAAATGCTCCCATACAGGGGATTTAAATGGCGCAGGGTGTTCAAGCTCCTCTGTTACTCTGCTTGCCATGACCACGCTGTGTGTGGACTAAATGTGCGCTAACTTTTTTTTTTTCTTCATGAAGCAAACCGCGGATCATGTGTGTGCCGATCCGAAGATACTGATCCAAACGAATCACGGATCAGTGTTGATCCGTTGCACCACTAATATATATATATATATATATATATATATATATATATATATATATATATATATATATATATATATATATATATATGTATGTATGTATGTATGTATGTATGTATGTATGTATGTATGTATGTATGTATGTATGTATATATGTATATATGTATATATGTATATATGTATATATGTATATATGTATGTATGTATGTATGTATGTATGTATATATATATATATATATATATATATATATATATTGTTAGAGCCATTTATTTTTTCTGTCCGTCAAACTCATACGTCACTAAAGGGGTTGGCTCAAGGCCAAGTGCCAGTCTACTTAGCGAGGGGCTGGGATCCTGCTCAGGTGTTGCTGAGTGGAGGCGCAACAGTTTTTGACTGTGTCAGGCTATGATTTGTTTGCTCACGTTTATTTTCCATTCTTGTTACAAAGTGAGTATAATTTACATGACTGTCTGTTAATAAATATTTTGGTTAAACACGGAAATCATTCTGGACATCGATTATTAGCCGGCTGCCCACGTCGGAACTAGCTTCATTTATATTCGGCAACCATGTAGCAGTAGAGTATAGGACTTTACCGCTACAATTTAGTCAAAAACTGCCTCATCGGAACGCGAGTTGTTTATTGGGAAGCAACAAGCTTCGAGGCTCGTTTTGGAAGAGGAACGCACGGGCCGCTGTCAGCTGTTTGTTTGGCAACCGGCGGCGGAGGAAACGGATCGGCGAAGCGGCGGAGACCTTCTGCAATCAAGCTCTGCATCGACAGCTGCGAGTCCCACTGGAGAGCTACAGGGTCGCTACAGGGAGCCAAGCAGCGTTGATCCCGTCCTACACCTGTGTGGTATGTTTTAGCGGCGCGCCGACATAAACAAAAACAAAACGGCCATTGTTAAAATGTGTGCCCACAAATATTGAACAATCCAATGTATTGGTGACTATTTGACTTGACTTGCGCGCAGGTTAAAAAACTTTTGACTTTTCCAAATGGAGGAGACGGGAGCACAAATGTGCGCTGACGAACATAAACAGCCACAGGAGGACAATGTGGCTGAACGTGACAATGTTAGGCAAGGGGTTGAAGGGAAAAAACGTGTGGTAAAAATGACACCCAAGGCTCTAGGTCACAAAATTGAAAGTTTGCAGGGGGAAAGAAAGTCAAGGTTGCAAAGACTCTCAACGCTGAAAGAGGGCGTCACTGCCGTGTTAAATGACGAAACACGTTCACATGAGCTAAAGGAGGAATTTAGCAGGTTTATGGGTTTTTATCATGAAACTAGAAAAGTGCACACAACTTTGTTGTCTCTGTTGCCAGATGATGAGTGTACTAAACATGAGATATGGTACAAAGCAAAAATGTTGAATTTTGATGGTTTTGTTGACAGGTTGATGTATTCTCAAAATGATGATGATGATGATGAGGTTGAAAATGATGGTTCTGCTGTTGGTTTTGAAAATGAAAGTGTACAACCCCACGACAGCATTTCAAATGTTCAATCCAATGTCTTATCAAAGCTCAATAATTCCACAACCTCAAACAAAAGCAAAAGCTCTTCCACTTCTTCTGCTCGCATAATAGCAGAGGCAGATAAGGCAGCACTTATTGCCCGTGCTATTGCTTTAAAAGACATTCATGCATTGGAGGCGCAGGCAGCAGCTCTAAAGAGGGAACAGGAGGAACAAGCAGAGGCCATAAGGAGGAAAAAGGAGCAAATGGAGTTGGATGCTCAAATAGCAGCCCACAATGCTAAATTGTCTGTCCTCCATGAAGCCAGTGTTTCTGGCAGGAGCAAAAAATCTGATGGAATTGGAGTCCTATTATAGGCAAGGGACAAAACTAAAGAAAGTGCCTGAACAACAACCTCAGCAGTCTGTTAAAGCTGCTCCTTCAGAGCTTCACACAGCCAAGAATGCCCCAAACAAGGTTCATTTACACCCTCAACCAAACAAACCACTTCGCTCATCAACTTTGGATCCTGTGGAAAACCAATCAAGGCAACATTTACCTCAAGCAGCTCAATCATTTCAAGGCAATAACACAGTACCAGGTGAATTCCACACTGTTACAAAGTCAAAATGAAATGATGGCACTCCTGGTTCAAGCACAAACCTCCCAATTACATCCACACAGACAAATTCCGGTTTTTGAAGGTGACCCATTGCAGTTTCAGGCTTTCATAAAAGCATTTGAGCATTGTGTGGAGGCAAAAACCAATGATTGTGGTGACTGCTTATATTATCTGGAGCAGTTTACCAAAGGACAGCCGAGAGATTTGGTGCGCAGTTG